>NC_054745.1:10086755-10248975 GCF_018143015.1 Lytechinus variegatus | reverse complement strand
AAATAAGAATCACAATGAAACGAGTCATAATAAATAATTAATCTTTCATGATTATATTTTAAGACGTTTCATCAACCATGGGATACATTGTAATTACATTTTTTCGATAATGTAATGTCTGGCTATTTCATGCACTTGAAAAATTAAACTGTATTCCAGTAATTTGGTATAAAAAATCGATATAACAATAAGGTTTGTTAAAAGGAACGAGGCCTATATTCATTTGCAATTGTGACTTCTCACAAAACTTTCAGTCATGAGAGTCGCAGGGCATGCAAAATAATATTGTATAAAGCGTTTGTTTTCAATGATTATTATGATGACATAAATATTTCCAGGTTTATTGTTGCTTTTTATACCTTTTCTTTTGAGCTCATAAGAGCATTAATGTGTATAGCAGTTATTTAGATTTAAATGTTTTTTCTCATTACACATATTTTTCGTACAAGATGGATGAATTCGCATGGCCATTGAGTAAAAGAGACATATTTAAATCAATATTCATAATGACTATACTTTAAATTTCAGTTGTTAATGGCTCTGAATATCTTTACAGTCAAAGTCTGTCAGTATTCGTAAAATTTAAACATTAAAAAAGGCACTTGCAATTCTTACAACAAAATATCAACGTTGAACGTGATGAAGTTACTATGCCTGAAATGCATATTCATTTTTAATGTGTGAAAATGTAAATATTTAATGAGTATATTATAGGCTTACTGTACTTATTTTTGTATCATGTCATTACACTGGCCTTAATGTTTAACCTTATGAATACATGGGCTCTCATAATAGGCCTATGTACATTAAGTATGTGTTTAATATTCTTCTTTTTAATATAATTGTATGTTACTAAGTATTGACAAGGCTTAAAGACGTGATACTACTTGAGTAAAACCGTTCCGAATGTTATCATTTATATTATTTTGTACAGTGCTCAATGTTTTGACAAAACAAGTATTTTGCTCTCACAATTCCATGCATTGTTACTACTGTCTATGTAGGCTATAAACTAAAACTTCAAAGAAAGAAAATGTTCATCTCGTGGAAGGGGAGGAGGGACAAAACAGTAGGCTATAGGGTTTCAACAGTCTCACGGTATTTGAAGATTGTACTAGCTCTTTACATGTATTTTTTGGCATATGAGAAATACAAACTTACGAATCAGTTGGCTTATATGGGGTTTCATCAGTGTCACGGTTTTTTAAGATTGATAAAGCTCTTTCAATACATGTATTTTTTGGCTTATGAGAAATACAAACTTACAGCGCATCATTTCAACATTTTGTACAATAATTATATTAATCTATGTAGGTTTTCTTTTAGTAAAATGCAACTATGTAATTGCAACAGCCTTTTTGATAGAGCTATCTGTCAATAATTTTTTTTCTATGTTTGGTGTGGATATATTTCACACAAGTTGTATTATAAACTCAAAGGGAAAGTGAACTGTGTGTGGCGTCTCATTGACTGTGTGTTATAAATACATAATTTTAAAATATACGTTTTCAGATATTACTACAGAGAATAAATTGACCTATAATTGTATTTGTATAGAGAAACTAAAATGTTTTGAGAGGAAAAGTTTTTTTTTTTTGCTTCGTAACACAATTATTGTGGTATAATGTACTGAGTACTTAATTGGCATGTCATCATTCAAGTGGGTCTATTCTACTAGACTATACTAGCATTATGGGTCAGGAAACTGGCCAGGTATGAGTAGTTGAGGACTCGAGATAGCGCTATTGGCTCACATCTTCTTTGATATTCAAATCGTATTGTTTTTTCATATGATTATGAATTACAGGATTTATTATAACAATAGTCATGACAAAAATTGTGAATTCTCAATACTATGTTCAATACTATTTTTTGTTTCCACTATATTTTGAACAATATCTGCCACGATAATGTAAGTGGGGAAAGTAACTGATAATTTCTAACCGAAACTTGAAAGTTGGTTTATGTTAATCACAATGCTGTAGAAAACAATGAAAGTTTGACTATGTCATAATGCCTATTCATTTTTAACTATGTCATGTATATAGGGCATATAATTTCGCGTGTAAGTGTAAAGGAAAGTAGGTTAAGAGATCTATCGTTAGTTTTTTTTTATAGAAAAAATAAAATGAAAATAACCCACCTATGTGCAGCTGATCTTGTATAACTTCTAATGCAGTATTACAAAAAATAAAATTGAGTATTGCATGTTACCATGTTATTCCAGTGCTAATTCAAAAGTGAATACATTTTGTGTTCAATTGATTGTGCACATCCTTAGATAAGAAGCTCCAATGCCGTATACAAGAACTGAAAATGAATATTACGTTTAACTAATCCAGTTTGATTAAAATGTTGAGAAAATTAATTTTGCGATTCAGAATGTTTTTTTTGTATAACCTGGAAGAAAGCTAAAGTGTTTTTTAAAATCTCATTAGTGATATAATGATTGGGTTAAATTGAATAGAACAATAAATACAAATGATGAAATGAAATTTGTTATTCGTATAAATTAATAGTAGGCCTAGTCCAATGAGGCGTTGCATGGAATTTAAGATCAATATTGCATGTCTGTTATCGGTTCCTGAATCAATAAAAATTCTTGAAATTAATTGCAAATTTATGATTGATTGATAATCTGCTTCTTTGGACAATGAATATGATCTGATCTGGGGCCCGTTGCAGAAAGAGTTGCAATCAATCGCAACTCTAAAAATCACGCGCAACTTGATTTTCAACCAATCAACAGCGCGCATTTGGGAATTGCGATTGATTTATCTGTAATATATCTGTAAAGCGTTTAGAGACGTCGTTCCGATGTATTAAGCGCTATATAAATGCGGATTATTATTATTATTATTTGACTTGCGCTTAAACGTAACAGACTCTTTCTGCCACAGACACCTGCTACAGTTAAAATAGATCTGTCCGTTGTAAAATCGCAACAGAATATTTGCTACTAATTGCTTATAGTTTCTTGTAACGCCCCCTTAGTCTGTAAATTATTGCACTGATTACATGGAGACTGATGGTTAGTGGGTTGTCGTATCCATGACGTACCGAATAAAACAAATTGAGGTGAGTAAAGAATGAATGCAAAAATCATCGCTACCAGCATAATGATAAAGGAAACCTGCTTAAATCAATATTGTATATAATTTCATGACATATTCCCTTATAATATTAACTTAGTAATAGGCCTATCCTTTTGCTGAACATGTATCTAGCACATCAAAGTCTGTTAGATATCAATTGCGGAACCTAGGGTTTATTCGAAAATTCTTAAACAAACAAGCATGTGAACAATTAATTCATGCTTTAATCACATCTCGGCTTGATTTTTGTAATTCTCTTTTCTATGGACTCACAAAACAACAACTTAATAGACTGCAATCTCTTCAAAATTCAAGTGCCAGACTCCTCACCTTTACACCGAGAATGGCCCCAATCACACCAGTTTTACATTCTCTACATTGGCTTCCTGTCCACAAACGAGTTCAGTTTAAACTTTTATTATTTGTATATCGAGCTCTCAATGGATTGTCACCGCAATATATCCAGGATTCCCTTAGGCCATACAATCCTATCCGCACTTTACGATCTACAGATTGTAAGCTGCTTCAAACTCCCCGTACCTATCATTCCTGGGGAGACCATGCTTTCTCGAATGCAGCAGCCAGGTTATGGAATATGCTTCCTCTCTCACTTCGCTCCATCAAGACATATACTACTTTCAAAGATCACCTTAAGACATACCTATTTCAATTGTAATTGATTTTAAATGTATATTGTATTTTGTTGTATTCCATTTATGATAAAAAGAAAGATAATTCATCCCTTCCCGTTCGCTGGCTGTTCATGTGGGACCCAGTGTCCTCAGATTGGTAGAGCTCCTGTGAGTTATGTACTGACTGGGTTTACCCCTTAAATTGTCAGTGAACGGGGCAGCTAGAGGGCACTGGGTTCCACATGATGATTGGCTGATGGATGGGTTGGGGTGAATAAACCAGCTGTGAAATTATTATTATTATTATTCTTACATCGTACTTGTTAATTGTTCTTGTGTAGTATTTATATAAATTTCCATGAAATATAATTTTTACATTGTAAAAGAGAACTGTTGCTCGGCTAGCGCCATGAGCGTCTGCTGACGGTGTGTGCGCTCTACAAATAAATATACACTATTATTATTATCCATTTTTTTTATTTCATTCATTTGTCTTGTTTCCCCCTCGGGTAATGGGGCAACAGCATCAAGCCCCCATCCCCTAAGAAGAGCAACAGGAAAACGATAGAGAAAGAGGGGGGATGAGATTGAAAAAATAAGAGGAGGAGGGAGAAGATGATGAGAAAAGAAGAGAGATAAAGATAAAGGAATCGAATTATAAGGCGGATGTAGCACCCTAGAAAAAATGATTTGTATCAAAAGAGAAAAATCATGCAAGCACAGCGAGATAATTTCATTAATATTAGATGTAAAATGTTTTTTAAAAATTGATTATTTTCAGAAGACAGTTATGTGCACAACAAATGAAACAGTCGATAAGGTCTGTAACTCACTATTATGTTTTCTTCAGTCTCTACAGATTTGACAATAGTGACCTACTCGGCCGAGCCCCAAAATGTCCAAACGAGGATCCACATGTTTTTCCGGATTCGATTCACATTGTGACAAGAATGAATGATGTTGAATATTTCACATTTCACACAAAAGGCCTGTTACAACCGATAATGTCGCACCAACGCATAATGTCGCAGCAACGCGTAATGTCGCAGCAACGCGTAATGTCGCAGTTTGCGACATTATGCCAAGAGCATCCGACGCATAATGTCGCAGTCAACGCATAATGTCGTAGTTTTTCTAACGCATGTCACATGTCGCAACGCATAATGTCGTAGCAAAGTGTCAACGCATAATATCACATGTCGCAACGCATAATGTCGCAGCGGTAGTTTCTTCAGGACTCGAGCTACATATAAGATATAAAATATGCTTTCACTAAATATTTTGAGACACGAGAAAGAGAATTAAGTGATTTGGAAATCAGGATAACTCTTTGTATGGACATTTATAAGTTTATTGCCATTTCGTCTACTGCCCTTTTCCCCATTATCGCATAATCTGATATCATTTCGTCTACCATTAGTTAGTCAACCATCAACATAGTCCATTCACTATTTCGTCTAATTACCGTCTCGTCTAATAGCCGTTTTGTTTTTTATAATTTAGTCTAATTGTATTTTTTTTCAATTGGTCCAATATCCACTTTGTCCAACATCATTACGTCTATTACATTTTGATCTAATATAGCTAATTGGTCTAATAAGCACTTGGTCCGCTCTAATTTTGTCAATGTTCTATTTGGTCTAACTTCAGTTCGTTCGCTATCACTTTGTCTAAACCCATTTCGGCAAATAATCATTTGGTATCATTGCCATGAGTCTATCAATCACCAATAGGTCCAATCACCGGTTCTAGGACAATCACCTTCCGGACAACTACCCCCCAAGGACAATTACCCCCGGACAATTACCCCCTGAGGACATTTGTCCCCCGAGGACAATTACCCCCCAGGACAATTACCCCCTGGGAAATTACCCCCCCCCCACCCCTGACAATTACCCCCTGAAGACAGGCAATGCGAGCGCGAAGCGTGACCGAAAAATTTGTCGTGCATAAAAACAAAGTCTTCCCTCAACTTATTTTATTTACTCGTCTTATTTTCCTTTTTTTCCTTTTATCTTTCCCCTTCTTTTTTCTTTATTTCTCCCCTTTTTTGCTCCTCCATTTTTTTTCAGGGCACGGGGGGGGGGGGGGGAGGGTGGCACTTGGCCCTTGGTCTTGTGCTGTCATGACATAAAAATTATCATAGAATTTTGGGTTTCATAAAGATTTGCAGATGGAGCTCACTTTTTACGGCTTTCTTACTGCGTTCGTTTGATTCCAAGATACTATAGAATGCTTTGAGTACTTACGTCAAACGTACGGCCGTCGTATGACTCTACGCCATTTGATTTATATCTGATGTTATAGTGCTATAGCGCCATCTGCGTCAGTCATGCGACAACACGTCTGTCCTACACTTCGGTTAATTACGGTTAATAAAAGTATTGATCTACAACTACAAAGTTGCAACTGTGTCCTAATTTATTGTCGTGCTGGCCGCTATTGGGATTCACTCACGCCTGATTTTTTTTCTGAGGCCACGTTTGAAGGACTTTGATGAGAGGAAAACAGCCGGTTGCACCGTAAAAGTAAGTTTACCGTGAACGAGTAGTTGGTTAGATCTAGCCGTAAGTAGTGTCGGTCCCACAGCCTTACAATGGCGTGTAGCATGCCGAAAGTACCTAAGCAATGGTGCTTGGGTAAAATTGAATCCATTACATCCTTTGAAGGATGGAGGCAGAATCTTTTGTACACTTTGAATCTTGATCCTAACTTTGCTTTCTTCCTTTCTGAGTCGGTAACATGGGGTAAGAAAACAAAAGCTAACCCCACAAGGGGTTTCATAGATGACAATCCCTCTGTTCCTTCAGAATTACGCAAAACTGCTCAACAGAAAGCGAACCTACTTGATCTTATGCTAGGTCAGATTGCTAACTTTTGTCCCGTCATTGCTAGAAATTCTATTGTCCGCTATTCTACTTCTTTGAACGACATTTGGGCCACTATTAGACTTCACTATGGCTTTCAGGCAACAGGCGCTCATTTTTTGGATTTTTGCGAGATCAAGCTGGAATCTGATGAGCGGCCAGAAGATTTATATCAGAGATTACTTGCCTTTGTCGAGGACAATTTGTTGACAGTTGGTAGTGGTATTACCCATCACGGTGATCCCATCTTGGATGATGAAGAACTTTCGCCTTCCATTGAGAATTTCATTGTTCTGCAGTGGCTTCGCCTTTTGCACCCTGACCTCCCCCAGGTGGTGAAGCAACGGTACGGCACAGAACTCCGTTCACGTACACTTGCATCCCTCAAACCTGAAATTTCTCAGGCTCTTACTAGTCTTTTGGAGTCAGTTGAATGTTCCAGGGCGATGCGTACAGCGGCTTTTCCGCCCCGTGGTCGTAGTCAGACTGCTCCCAGGAGTACTCAGTCTCGAACCCCGGCGAAGTTCCGTCCCAGGCCTTCCAAATCTTGTCCACTCTGCGTTCAGGCTGGCCGTCCTAGTGACCATTTTTTGAGTGTCTGTCCTTACCTTCCAGACTCCGATCGGCAGTACATGGCTAAGGCCAGGCAGGTTGCCAAGATTTTCGATGATGGTGGTTCTGATGATTTTGACGGTGAGGTTGACCCCCAGGAGTCATGTGACGAGGCTTGTTTGTCACCAGACCCTGGCCGTGGAGGTACCTCTTCCACACTGCGTGTCCAAGTTCGCCAGTCTCCTTATTTTGACGCATTTTATGATCATCATGCTGTTCGTATCACCCTCGACAGTGGTGCTACTGGGAATATGATGCGTGCTTCTACGGCCCGAGTATTAGGTTGCAACGTGTCCTCCACCACCCAGTCAGCTCATCAGGCTGATGGGTCCTCCCCGCTGCAGGTTTGTGGTGAAACCCGTTTCACCGTTTGTCGTGGCAATCATGAGTTCCATTTTGAAGGATTGGTCATTGAGAACCTTGATGTTGACGTTTTGGCTGGTACTCCATTCATGGAAAGGAATGATGTGGCCATCAGGCCAGCAAGGAGGGAGATTTCCTTGGCTGATGGTACTGTGTTCAGTTACGGTTCCTGTAGTAAGCCTAAGGCTGGTCATGCAGTGCGTCGCGCATTTGTCCTTCGTGCCCCTTCTCAAACTACTACTATTTGGCCAGGTGAATTCCTTGAGTTTTCCCTACCTCCTGAGTTTTCTGCTGATGAGACACTTGTCTTAGAGCCTCGCTCAGATTCCCCTCCTACACCAATGATCACAGAATTCTTTCCGGCTCCAGGTGTTGTCTCTAGTGTTGCTGGTAGGATCCGCATCCCAAACCTCTCTTGCGGTCCTTGTGTTATCCGTCGCAATGAACATCTTTGTCAGGTTTGTCCAGTGGTTGCCTCAGATGGCGATCAGGTTGCGCCTATTCCTCCTAGTCAGACCGCCCTCCCCTCTGTGATGCAGGGAGGGCCAACATTATCACAGCCTTCTCAGTCTGTTATTGTGGATCCTGATAATATCCTCCCCCCAAAGGCAAGGGGTGATTTTCAGTCTCTTCATGCAGTACATGATTGTGTGTTTAGCCCTTCATTCAAGGGTTACAATGGTGCATCTGGTCCATTCAAGGCCGTCGTGAACATGGGTCCTGTTCAGCCCCCACAACGCAAGGGTCGCCTTCCCTTGTATTCCCAAGAGAAGCTTACTGAGTTGCAGCGTAAGTTTGATGACCTTGAGAAACTTGGCGTCTTTGCACGCCCTGAGGATATTGGTGTTACGGTTGAATATGTCAACCCGTCGTTTCTTGTGAAGAAGCCGAATGGCGGCTCTCGTCTTGTCACAGCCTTTGCTGATGTTGGGCGCTACTCTAAGCCCCAGCCCTCAGTTTTGCCAGACGTTGATTCCACTCTGAGAAAGATAGGTCAGTGGAAGTACATTATTGCATCCGATCTTGCAAGTGCCTTTTATCAAATACCTCTCTCTCTCGTGATTCAATGAAGTATTGTGGTGTTGCTACCCCTTTCCGCGGCATCAGGGTTTACACCCGTTGTGCTATGGGTATGCCGGGATCAGAGACGGCATTGGAGGAGTTGATGTGTCGAGTGCTTGGAGATCTATTGTTTGAAGGTGTTGTTGTCAAGCTTGCAGACGACTTGTACTGTGGTGCTGACACCTGGCAGGCCCTTTTGCATAACTGGTCCAGGGTGTTACATGCACTAGCCTCCAATGGTCTTCACCTGTCTCCATCTAAGACTACCGTCTGTCCAAAAACCACCACTATTTTAGGATGGGTTTGGTCTGAAGGGAACCTCAAAGCAAGTCCTCACAGGATAACAACTTTGTCAACGTGCTCACGCCCTTCAACCGTGAAGGGAATGCGGTCTTTCATTGGAGCCTATAAGATGCTTGCTCGCGTTCTCCCAAATTGCGCATCCTATCTGGGCCCCCTGGATGATTCGATTGCAGGTATGAAATCTCAAGACCGCATCTGCTGGACGGATGAGCTTCATGATGCCTTCAACAAAGCCCAGTCCGGCATCAAGTCTACTCGTACGGTTACTCTTCCCCGGCCTTCTGATCAGCTATGGGTTGTCACTGATGGATCCGTGAAGAACCATGGTCTTGGCGCAACCATGTATGTCACGAGAGACCGGACGCCTTTCGTCGCAGGTTTTTTTAGCGCGAAGCTCCGTGGTCGTCAAATCACATGGTTACCTTGTGAAGTAGAAGCACTATCCATCGCTGCTGCCACCAAGCATTTCAGCCCATACATCATCCAGTCTCACCACCCTGTCTGCATTCTTACTGACAGCAAACCTTGTGTTCAGGCTTATGAGAAATTGTGTCGTGGTGAGTTTTCTGCCAGTCCTCGGGTTTCTACCTTTTTGGCCACCATTAGCAGATACCAGGTTTCCTTACGTCACCTGGCGGGCTCCGCCAATGTCCCAGCTGACTTTGCGAGTAGGAATGCTCCTCCATGCCATGATGTTCGATGCCAGATCTGTACTTTCATTTCACGGATGGAAGACTCTGTTGTCCATCTTACTTCTGTTGCTGACATCCTCTCAGGGAAGATACGCCTCCCTTTCACATCTCGTCACGCGTGGGGTAGGATTCAGTCTGATTGTCCAGCCCTCCGCCGTGCCCATGCCCACCTTACTCAGGGTACTCGCCCGTCGAAGAAGTTGACAGGTATCCGTGATGTGAAGCGATATCTCCAGGTCGCCACCATCGCTCGTGATGGATTACTGGTCGTCCGCCGGGATCATGCATTCTTGCCACAGCAGGAGTGTATCGTCATTCCTCGCAATGTACTCCAGGGGATTCTTACTGCCCTGCATCTTCAACTTGGTCACCCCACATCACACCAACTCAAGCAGGTTGTCTCACGGTTTTTCTATGCCCTGGATCTTGATGCAGCAATTCAACAGGTGACTGTCGGATGTCATAGCTGTCTCTCCCTCCAGAATGTTCCTCGTGTTGCTACTCCCCAGTCTACAGGTGACCCTCCATGTGTCATTGGGGTGTCTTTTGCTGCGGATGTCATCAAGCGTTCTCGCCAACTCATTTTCATCCTCAGGGAGAGTGTCACTTCTTACACTGTAAGCGCTTTGATCCCAGATGAACGCAAGGAGACTCTTCGCGCAGCCCTCCTTCAGCTATGCGCACCTCTCAGGCCACTTGATGGCCCTCCATCTATCGTCCGCACCGACCCTGCTCCTGGATTTTCTGCTCTACAACACGATGAGTCTTTGCGCAGTCAGGGCATCACTTTGGAGATTGGCCGTGCCAAGAACATCAACAAGAATCCTGTCGCTGAGAAGGCTGTCCGTGAGCTGGAAGATGAGCTGCTTCGTGATAGTCCCCGTGGTGGTCCTGTTACTCCACTTGCACTTGCTCTGGCCACCGCTCGTCTTAACAGCCGCATCCGTGGCGTTGGTCTCTCTGCTCGTGAGCTATGGACCCAGCGTGACCAATTCACCAGTGAACAGATTCCGTTGCATGACATGGACGTTATTACCAATCAACATGAGAAACGACTCTCCAACCATGGGCCCAGTATGGCATCGAAGGCACCCAAACGCCTATCTTCGATGGGTGAGTCTCTTGTTCACGTTGGTGACCTTGTCTACCTGCGCTCGGACCGGACTAAGACCCAGGCCAGACCTCGCTACCTTGTCTGCAGTGTCGACGACGATTGGTGCAACATCCGCAAGTTTGTTGGGAGCCAACTCCGTTCTACGTCATACCGTGTCCGGCGCTCGGATTGCTTGAAGGTCCCCCCAGGGATTCCTACCTCCCATCCTACTCGACCGAGGGTTTCTGATGACGATGACGACGACCACCGTGATGAGGAGTTCCCCAGTCCCAACTCGGCGGATGACTCACAATGCTTGCCTAATGCCTCTGACGTTACTGATGTGCCGGATGTCCCTTGCCCCCCTCCTGACCCCCCTGATATTCCCCACGAACTTTCTCACCCTGATGTTAGTCCTCCCCTTTCACTTTCTGGTCAGTCAGATCCCTCAGGGCTCTTGACATCACTACCCCCGATAATGGCCGGCGGTATCCCTTACGCCGTCGTGTCCCCCCTTCGTATTTTAGCGACTACGTTTGTGATTAACTTTGGCCTGCTTTTATGTCCCTTCCCCCCTCCCTATTGCCTGTGCCTTGTCCAGCTTGCCCTATACTGATGGACATTTGCTGATGGACACTATTTTTTGGTGTATATCTCTTTTTTTTTAATGCATTTTTGCAGCTTTACCTATTTGTGCTAATGGGTTTTTTAATGCGTCTAGCCTTTTTTTCAGCTACCAAACAAACGAAAACAGCAAGCCAGCTCTATTTAAAGATTTTGATTCTAATTTGATAGTTTATTGCTTTTAGGATCCTCACCTTACCAAACGAATACCTTTTCTTACTCCAGCTAGTTCGCCTACTACCAATTGCTGCTCATTTTGGTGCTTGTGATAAGTTATGCTGCGCATTTAATTTTTTTGGTTATTATTTTGGGTTTTGTTTGATGTCCCATCTGTGGGTATGTCTTTGCGCTAATGTTTGCGTATTTGCTTTGCAGTTGTTTGCGAGTTTACACTTTTATATTATGACAATACTTTTACAAAGCTTTTTGCCTTGGATCATTGCAAAATTCTTTTCGTTTACATAAGGAAAAAGTGATTACGCCATTTGATTTATATCTAATGTTATAGTGCTATAGCGCCATCTGCGTCAGTCATGCGACAACACGTCTGTCCTACACTTCGGTTAATTACGGTTAATAAAAGTATTGATCTACAACTACAAAGTTGCAACTGTGTCCTAATTTATTGTCGCAGTTTATGCACTTTCTTTATCCAGGGGGTTATTGTCCCCGGGGGATGGTAAATGTTCCCGATGGTAATCGTCCTCGGGAGTAATTATCCTCAGGGGTAATTGTCCGGGGTCGTTGTCCGGGGGTTCAATTGTCCAGGGGTCATTGTCCTCGGGGGATTGTCCTTGGGGGTAGTTGTCCGGAAGGTGATTGTCTGGGAGGTAATTGTCCTAGAACCGGTGATTGGACCTATTGGTGATTGGACCCATGGAAACGATACCAAATGATTATTAGCCGAAATGGGTTTAGACAAAGTGATAGCGAACGAACTGAAGTTAGACCAAATGGAATATTGACAAAATGAGAGCGGTCCAAGTGCTTATTAGACCAATTGGCTATTCAAAAGGTAATAGACGTAATGATGTTGGACAAAGTGGATATTGGACCAATTGAAAAAAAATACAATTAGACTAAATGATAATAAACAAAACGGCTATTAGACCAACTGGCTATTAGACGAGATGGTAATTAGACGAAATAGTTAATGGACTATGTTGATGGTTGACTAACTAATGGTAGACGAAATGATATCAGACCATGCGATAATGGGGAAAAGGGCAGTAGACGAAATGGCAATAAACCGATAAATATCCATACAAAGAGTTATCCTGATTTCCAAATCACTCTTTCTCTTGTCTCAAAATACTTAGTGAAAGCATATTTTATATCTTATCTGTAGCTCGAGTCCTGAAGAAACTACCGCTGCGACATTATGCGTTGCGACATGTGACATTATGCGTTGACACTTTGCTACGACATTATGCGTTGCGACATGTGACATTATGCGTTAGAAAAACTACGACATTATGCGTTGACTGCGACATTATGCGTCGGACGCTCTTGGCATAATGTCGCAAACTGCGACATTATGCGTTGCTGCGACATTATGCGTTGGTTCGACATTATCGGTTGTAACAAGGCCTACGTGACCGTATTTGATGTGTTTTCAAGTAATTTCGATGCAGGCCTAATTCTTTTTTTGGATGAAAATCTGCAATTGGCCTTTAGTGGGACGCAAACGATTTGTGTTTAAACCATTTCTTAGAAGAAAAAAAAACTTATTCGCTTGCCGATAAGGATGACTATTTTGTAAAATTAAGTAAAAGTTTATTGTCATAACTTTCTTATGTTACATCCAATTTCGATGAAAGTTTCAATGTTGCTTATTGGATTTTTCGTGTTTTCTTTTTGTTTAAATCACCCTTTTTTGGTGGACAGCCATCTGATATTTGATTAAATTAAATAATAACTTGCATTATACCTCAGAGCAAGGGCTTATTGATCATCATAGGGGACCAGGGGCCCGTTGCAGAAAGAGTTGCAATCAAACGCAACTCTAAAAATCACGCGCAACTTGATTTTCAACCAATCAACAGCGCGCATTTTTGATTTGCGATTGATTTTTTGACTTGCGTTTAAACGAAACTCTTTCTGCCACGGGTCCCAGAAGGGCCGGAAAGGGGGGGGGCAAAGCAAAGACATCCTTAATTTTAATTGAGTGTCAATTGAATTACATTGGTTGCCCGGGGGGGGGGGCAGTTCCATTGACGAGTTGATACCATGCGCGAAAATTAAGATTGAAGTGTTTTATAAAGGATGTACTTTTTCCCCATAACATTATTTTAGTGCTTTTGACAGCCTTATTGCGTTACGTACGTAACGTGCCCTATATTGAAAAATATCGCATAGCTTATTATATTGCTTTTTTTGTGGGTCGCGCATGTAATCCACTCGTCAATGTAAGTCGCCCCCGGGAATTGCGGGGATGTTACTCGCCGTAGAAATGTTAGTCCCGACCTTTCGTTTGAGGACGCGCACGCTTATTTAAAACGGTAGTTTATTTTGGAAGAGACTTTTTGGGCCCGTCGTAAAACTCTGGCCGGCAATGCAAATTGTGTGACATGAGATTTTTTTTTCGTTTCGCATCTGCGACGGAAACATTCAATATGCGTTTCGTGTGCAAAATTCTGGTTGCTACTATGGTAACAGCGATATATCCGATTGAGGACGACTTTCCAAAGCCACATTTGACTCCTCCTAGAGCTCGAGAGGCCGCCCGATACTTGTAGGGTTTCACACATAAGAGATGCATGTTCATAATCTGGAAAATAATTAATTGCTTCCCTTGTTTAGCGGGGTACTGTTCGAAACCCCATGGTCGTGCCTGGTATCCACTCATCAATGGAAGTGGTCCCCCCGGAATTTGAATCTAATCCACATTTCTGCGGAAAGTAAAACATAATGCCCATTACATCGTGTGCTAGAGGCATATCGTTTGTGTAGAAGGAGTTAAACAAAATAAACAAAAGAAACCCGCGAGGTCAACACGTCCCTGGTCACACGTATTGCATGCTGTGTACATACGTGTATCAACGCATGCAAAAATGAAATGTTCGGCTGGAGAAGTTGATCTAACCCATGAAATCAATTGCCAGTGATCCACCAATAATCCACATTAAATACAATATCGATTCAATGGACTGTAATGATCTGGGATAAGCCCGTCAGTCATAAGGACCATAAGTCATAATACTAACTGGTCATAAGGACCGCTAGTCATAACGTGTAAAATCCTATACCCAAAAGCTCGCTAGTCATAATAGGCAAAAGGGGTCGCTAGTCATAAGGTCATAAGGACCATAAGTCATAAGGTCCGATTTTCATAATGCAAGATAAGGGTTGCTATTCATAATGGACCATAAGGGTAATTGATCATAAGGATCGCCAGTCATAATCAACAATGAGGGTCGGAATTCATAATACTAGATGAGGGTCGCTAGTCATAAAAAGGAAGAGGCTACATTGATCATAAGGGTCGTCAGTCATAATAGGGGATGAGGGTCGCCAGTCATAATGGTAGAAGGGGTTCGCCAGTCATAATAATGGATGAGGGTCGCCAGTCATAATAATGGATGAGGGTCGCCAGTCATAATAATGGATGAGGGTCGCCAGTCATAATAGGAGAAGGGGTTCGCCAGTCATAATGATAGATGAGGGTCGCCAGTCATAATAGTAGAAGGGGTTCGCCAGTCATAATAATGGATGAGGGTCGCTAGTCATAATAATAGATGAGGTTCGCCAGTCATAATAGTGGATGAGGGTCGCTATTCATAATAATAGATGAGGTTCGCCAGTCATAATAATGGATGAGGGTCGCTATTCATAATAGTAGCAGGGGTTCGCCAGTCATAATAATGGATAAGGGTCGCCAGTCATAATAGTAGAAGGGGTTCGCCAGTCATAATAATGGATGAGGGTCGCTATTCATAATAGTAGAAAGGGTTCGCCAGTCATAATGATAGATGAGGGTCGCCAGTCATAATAGTAGAAGGGGTTCGCCAGTCATAATAATGGATGAGGGTCGCCAGTCATAATAGTAGAAGGGGCTCGCCAGTCATAATAGTGGATGAGGGTCGCTATTCATAATAGTACAAAGGGTTCGCCAGTCATAATAATGGATGAGGGTCGCCAGTCATAATAGTAGAAGGGGTTCGCCAGTCATAATGGTAGATGAGGGTCGCTATTCATAATAGTAGAAAGGGTTCGCCAGTCATAATGGTAGATGAGGGTCGCTATTCATAATAGTAGAAAGGGTTCGCCAGTCATAATATGAATGAGGGTTGCCAGTCATAATAGTAGAAGGGGTTCGCCAGTCATAATAATGGATGAGGGTCGCCAGTCATAATAGTAGAAGGGGTTCGCCAGTCATAATGGTCGATGAGGGTCGCTATTCATAATAGTAGAAAGGTTCGCCAGAATGAGGGTCGCCAGTCATAATAGAAGAAAGGGTTCGCCAGTCATAATAATGGATGAGGGTCGCCAGTCATAATACTAAAAGGGGTTCGCCAGTCATAAAAGTAGAAGGGGTTCGCCAGTCATAATGGTAGATGAGGGTCGCTATTCATAATAGTAGAAGGGTTCGCCAGTAATAATGGTAGATGAGGGTCGCTATTCATAATAGTAGAAAGGGTTCGCCAGTCATAATGATAGATGAGGGTCGCCAGTCATAATAGTAGAAGGGGTTCGCCAGTCATAATGGTAGATGAGGGTCGCTATTCATAATAGTAGAAAGGGTTCGCCAGTCATAATAATGAATGAGGGTCGCCAGTCATAATAGGAGAAAGGGTTCGCCAGTCATAATAATGAATGAGGGTCGCCAGTCATAATAGGAGAAAGGGTTGGCCAGTCATAATAATGGATGAGGGTCGCCAGTTATAATAGGAGAAAGGGTTCGCCAGTCATAATAATGGATGAGGGTCGCCAGTCATAATAGGAGAAAGGGTTCGCCAGTCATAATAATGGATGAGGGTCGCCAGTCATAATACTAAAAGGTGTTCGCCAGTCATAAAAGTAGAAGGGGTTCGCCAGTCATAATGGCAGATGAGGGTCGCTATTCATAATAGTAGAAGGGGTTCGCCAGTCATAATGGTAGATGAGGGTCGCTATTCATAATAGTAGAAAGGGTTCGCCAGTCATAATAATGAATGAGGGTCGCCAGTCATAATAGAAGAAAGGGTTCGCCAGTCATAATAATGGATGAGGGTCGCCAGTCATAACACTAAAAGGGGTTCGCCAGTCATAATGGTAGATGAGGGTCGCTATTCATAATAGTAGAAAGGGTTCGCCAGTCATAATGGTAGATGAGGGTCGCTATTCATAATAGTAGAAAGGGTTCGCCAGTCATAATAATAGATGAGGGTCGCCAGTCATAATAGTAGAAGGGGTTCGCCAGTCATAATAATGGATGAGGGTCGCCAGTCATAATAGGAGAAAGGGTTCGCCAGTCATAATAATGGATGAGGGTCGCCAGTCATAATAGGAGAAAGGGTTCGCCAGTCATAATAATGGATGAGGGCCGCCAGTCATAATACTAAAAGGGGTTCGCCAGTCATAAAAGTAGAAGGGGTTCGCCAGTCATAATGGCAGATGAGGGTCGCTATTCATAATAGTAGAAGGGGTTCGCCAGTCATAATGGTAGATGAGGGTCGCTATTCATAATAGTAGAAAGGGGTCGCCATTCATAATAATGAATGAGGGTCGCCAGTCATAATAGAAGAAAGGGTTCGCCAGTCATAATAATGGATGAGGGTCGCCAGTCATAACACTAAAAGGGGTTCGCCAGTCATAAAAGTAGAAGGGGTTCGCCAGTCATAATGGTAGATGAGGGTCGCTATTCATAATAGTAGAAAGGGTTCGCCAGTCATAATAATAGATGAGGGTCGCCAGTCATAATAGTAGAAGGGGTTCGCCAGTCATAATGGTAGATGAGGGTCGCCAGTCATAATAGGAGAAAGGGTTCGCCAGTCATAATAATGAATGAGGGTCGCCAGTCATAATAGGAGAAAGGGTTCGCCAGTCATAATAATGGATGCGGGTCGCTAGTCATAATAGGAGAAAGGGTTAGCCAGTCATAATAGAAGAAAGGGTTCGCCAGTCATAATAATGGATGAGGGTCGCCAGTCATAATACTTAAAGGAGTTCGCCAGTAATAAAATTAGAAGGGGTTCGCCAGTCATAATGGTAGATGAGGGTCGCTATTCATAATAGTAGAAAGGGTTCGCCAGTCATAATGGTAGATGAGGGTCGCTATTCATAATAGTAGAAAGGGTTCGCCAGTCATAATAATGGATGAGGGTCGCCAGTCATAATAGAAGAAAGGGTTCGCCAGTCATAATAGTAGATGGGGTCGATAGTCATAATGGTAGCTGAGGTAGATGGTAGATTTTGCGTATTGACCTTCAACCCACTACATTTAGCGAATGAATCCAAAATATTTAGTACATTACAGAAACTGGCAGCTGTACCATCGAGAAATAAAACTGTGTCATCCGCATATTAAAGAACTTTGTATTCTTTTAAGCCAACATAAATTCATTTGACAGAGTGTGAATTTCGAATTAACAACCCAAGAATTTTAGAGCATAGCAAAAACGAATCTTAATGTCATTTGCCCAATGACTATAACACTAGAATATGCATTTTGATAAAGTATTTTTATTCATGTATTGAGAGATTTGCCAAATTTAAAAATGGAAAGCGTTTTAAACAAAAAAATCATGAAAAATCAGAAATCAGGAATATGTTTCTTCTCCGTATACACAATTAAATCATACAAAATTTTCCTATTTTCACCAATAAATCGTCCAGACAAGAATCCTGATTGATTAACATGAATAATTATATGGTAATACTTTTTAAAGTCTGTGAACAATACAACTTTACAACAGTTTATAAACAACATTCAACAATGAAATTGATTTCCAATTTTTGATGAAATGTCTTAATTTGTCACCTTAAGGAATTAATGTTATCAAGCCATTATTGTTTGTGAGATTGATAATTTTCCAGAAATATAAGCAAAATTCATACTTCGTACCAAGAATATACCTAAGTCCTGAAAGAATGCTTAAAAAAAATCAGTTGTAAATCCGTCTAGGCCAGGAGGCTTATTATTTTTCATATTTTTTTAATGCAAAATCAACTTCTCTGTAAGATATTTCTCCTTAAGAAGAATCGTCTTCCTCTGTAAGACTATGGAAACTCTCTTCTCTAATAAGATTAAAAAAAAAAGTTCTTCAGCATCACTATTTGCATGATATTTATATAACTGTTCATTATATGAGCCAATTTCTCTTAAAATGTCTGTTTGTTTTGCAATACTGTACCATTATCATGAATCAATTCAACAAATGTTTATTTCTGCTATCCTCTGCTTTTCAAGATAAAAAAATATTTAGACGGTTTTTCTCCATATTGCATTATTTGAAGTCTTATCTAAATTGTTCTAATTATTTCCTAAGTAGCCTAATTTTTTGTAAATTTTCTCCAGTATTTATATTTTGGTCTAGAAGTTTTTCTGAGTTAAGTATTTCAATTTCGAGGTTTTTTCTACACTTTCTTCTTTTCTCTTCTCTCTTATTACATACAATATTGTCGCTGCTCTCAACTCCATCAACAGCAGGGGCGGATCTAGCCTTCGCCAATAGGGGGGGGGGCGGAATTTTTTCAGACATATTTTCCCCGATCGGCCACTCGAAGATGATTTTTGGTTTCTTTGAAGGGGTAATCCTAATACCCACTTCTTAGCTTTATTCCTATGAATAAACATTTATAGACAATATCATATCTTTATTCATATAATGTGAGCGCAAAGCGCGAGCTAATTTTTTGGGGAATCTTTTGTATTTTTTCTGAAAAAGATGTGCATGCAAATGAATAACTACTACAAACGTGAAGCGCGAGCAAAAATGACTGAATGGCTGATTTTGTGGACAACTCTCCATTTGTTTTGTACACATATTTTCAGATTTTCCCCTTTATTTTACATATTTCACATTATCACCTCCTGACCTTGATGTGTGGATTATATTTTCCCATGACATATGTTGTGCTCAGAAGGAGGCAAGATGCAACTTGAAAAATAATGAGGAAAATCTGAAAATTTGTGTACAAAACAAATGGAGAGTTGTCCACAAAATCAGCCATATTGAAGCACGTTTGCCAATTTGAGGATGCCCATAGAAAGTACAACAAGAGTTTTTAAACTCCCATAACTTGCTTATTTCATAACCGATTTTGATGATACTTTTTTTTAAATTGATCCTTTCATATTTTACTCTTTCAAGTAAAATTGCCTCTCTTCTTGGGTTTTGGTTTCCTTTAAAGGACAAGTCCACCCCAACAAAAACTTGATTTGGATAAAAAGAGAAAAATTCAACAAGCATAACACTGAAAATTTCATAAAAATCGGATGTAAATTAAGAAAGTTAGGGCATTTTAAAGTTTCGCTTAAATTTTCAACAAAATAGTTATATGAACGAGCCAGTTAAATCCAAATGAGAGAGTTGATGACATCACTCACTCACTATTTCTTTTGTATTTTGTTAAATGAAATATGAAATATTTTTATTTTCTCGTCATTGTCTGTGAAATGAAGTTTCATTCCTCCCTGAACACGTGGAATTCCATTATTTTAACATTTTGTGCTTCACGCAAGGAGGTCCTAGTCGTCAAATTCGAAAAAATTGAAATATTGTATAATTCAAAAGATAAAAAACAAAAGAAATAGTGAGTGAGTGACATCATCGACTCTCTCATTTGGATGTAGCTGGCTCGTTTATATAACTATTTTGTTGAAAATAAGCGAAACTTTGAAATGTCATAACCTTTTTTATTTTACATCCGATTTTGATGAAATTTTCATCATTGTGCTTGTCTGATTTTTCTCTATTGATTCAAATCAACATTTTTCTGAGGTGGACTTGACCTTTAATATAGCGAGCGCAAAGCGCGAGCAGAAATTTTTAATATATACGTTTTGATGTAATGAAAAATGATCTGTTAACGGCTGCTTGCAGTTAGCCTAAGAACGTTATATATTTCAATAATCAAATAATGCGAGCGCGAAGCGCGAGCTAAAAATCTTGACATTTCTACCTGAAAAACGAAATTCTGAGCACTTTTTGTCATCGTAAAAAGGATAAGTATGTAACTAAACAATTGATGCGAGCGCGAAGTGCGAGCGGAAAAATTCGAGATTTACACCAGTGGCGTAACAGGCGGGGGGGGGGGGGGCAGGGGGCAAGCTGCCCCCCGGCGGATTTCACCTGGAAAATAAAAAAAACGGGAAAAATAAAAGGGATGGAGAAAGAAAGGGAAAGGGAAGGAAAGAGAGAAAGGAAAGGAGGAAAAGGAAAGAGAAAGGGAAAAGTGGAAAGAAAACAAGGAAAAATATATTTTTTGAAATAGAAAAGGAAGGAAAGCGGGAAGAAGAACGAAAGAAAAACATTTGAGAAAGAACAAATCATTCTGAAAAAGACCTATATAGTGCAATAGCATGATGGGAAATAAATTAAAAGATGGCAAACAATAGCGGGAAATGAAGGTAGAATGGAATTAGTCCAAAGCTAAATTGGAAAAGAAAAGGGACAAGAAATAAAAACTTAATAACACGACCGGGCTGACGAGGATAGAAAATAGAGAGCGGGAAGAAAGAGGAACTGCATACAACATTGTGCTATTAGCTTGCTAAATTTTATGCAAAAAAAAGCTACCGGGGCTTTGCCCCAGACCCCAAGCAGTAGGGGCTCTTCATCTATGACCTTCAAATGGCTCTATTACGCCCCTCTCCCCCTTAGGGACCCTTCCTACATTAAGCTTTACGTTCAATCACTGGCGTACAGGCGCGGGGGGGTCTTGGTTCAACACCCAAGAGGAAATAAAAGAATTTATGGGAGACAACGTATAATGAAATGAATGGAAACAATGAGATGTGTTATTTGCTGAATATAATGGAGAAATCTATCACATAATTAGAATTTAATTTCAATAGGCAATTTTTTTTCCAGCTCGCTTTGCTCGCTGGCGACTCCCCCCCCCCCCCATTGCTATGTTTTGCCCCCTCAAAATATTTGGTTCAACTGGGTTGAATAAATGTGTTGTGTAAAAGCTATATTCTGTATATACCCGCAATTTGATTAAATAGCGGCAATCTGCGAGGTTTAAATGGCTTTGAGATCAAGAAGTTCCGGGGGCTCCGCCCCAGACCCCAACCGCATAGCACTGCCGTATATGAGTATGGAAGGGTTGGGCCATGGTCCCCAAAAGTTTTACCATGTAAAAAAAGATATCTCAAAGTTAGATTCTCATGAAAAGGTGATTTTTTCTCGCTTCGCTCGCTCGGGACTTATATTAACCAGCTTTTTAGCACATGCGCCATACTGCGCCCCTTGATTTTTGTTTTGTTTACTCTGCACGCTACTGCCGCAAATAATCCTGTTAACAGTGGTGTACAGATCACAAAAAAGGGATGGAAAGAGTGAAATATATTCTCTGGATATCATGTCAAAATCTATCACAAAATTGGATTTTTGTATTAAAAATGTCAAAATTTTTGCTCGCTCGCTCGCATCGCTCTCTCGCAACTTTTTTTTAAAAGATAAATTCTGCCTGATACACAATGTCTTGCCCTTTCGAAATCGTCGCCTAATTACACCATTGCGCCTGTTTTTACCATGATATGACCGGGAAATTTTTGGCTCTTGCCCCCCCCCCCCCCCCCCCCCATTAGCCACCGACCCCTGTTACGCCGCTGTTTACACCTAAAAACGGGACACTCCATTCATGTTTTGTAAATCATGAAAAGGATGAGTAATTGGATATCTTTCTACATTGATATTGCGAGCGCAAAGCCCGAGCACAAATTTTTTTATATTGTGGATTAAAACCCGGGATTAAAACTGGATAATGATTTATACAGAGAACAAGCTGCGTATCTGAATAAACGCGCGCGTGTTTCAGATTTAGACCTAGAATCTGAATGGGCATTCTAAATACCTTTTTTCATCGTTAAAATCGATAAAGTGAGCGCGACGCGGGAGCTTAAAACATTTGATATTCCGATCTGAAAAGGGTCAATTTAAGCTCTGTATTTCAAGCACTTTGTAGGAAAAATTGTGAGGTGGGTATGGATGACATTAAAAAAAAGAGTTTCATTATTTTAATTTCATTCAAAAGTTTCATTATTATTACTTTGAGTTTTGACATAGGACCAGGACGTTCCAAGAGCATTATGTCATCATATGAAAATTATGACTATATCTTCTTATTTCTCTTCCTAAGCGCAAGATAAAACTTGTCGATATTGCATCCTGAAAAAAGGGACAATTTGATTCTTAAATTAATATCTTATTTATTAACCTAATAAGCCTAATGTGAGAGCGTGAAATCTATTAATATTATGGCCTGAAAACTGTACATTTGAAGCACTTTTGTATTTATGATTTATGAAGAAGATGCGTGAGTTGATAGATTTTCAACAATCAATGCGAGCGCGAATCGCGAGCCGAAATTTTTAAAAATTCAGACCATAAAACAAAAAGTTTTGCAGAGCACTTTTTAAAAATCAATTTGTAAATCAAACAAAATAATGAAAGTACGATTTCTGAGCTGAAATATGTTTTCTATGTTGACTTCAAATTTTGATATTTCAATCTCCATATTGATATGTAAATCACCTAACATGCAATGCGAGCGCGAAGCGCAAGCGATTTTTATAGTGACATTAAGGATTTTAAAAATCATTTTCCTAGGCTTCCCCTCATCTTATTTTATTCACTCGTCTTCCTCTTCTTGTGTTTCCCCTTCTTTTTTCTCCTCTCTTTTCCCTTCTTTTTCTTTCTTTCTTTCTTTCTTTCTTTCTTCCCCCTTTTACTTTTTTTTTTTGCTCCGCCAATGGGGGGGGGGGGGGGTCGGGCCCCTCGGGCCCCCTAGATCCGCCTATGAACAGTGTATAAACAAAACAACTGATATTCAATAATAAATCTGAGTTTCTCTTTTCTAACAGTTTCAAAAGCTTTACCATGAAGACAATCAATATCAAGATACTGTAAAAACATTTATCTAACACAATCTCTAAACTGATCATTGTGTGATCGGTACGATATCCTAAATCAATATCACATTTTCTAACCAAAGAAATAATATCTGCAGATATCAAAAAATAATGTTTTCTACTTTGCTTCAATGGTGTGGACTGTCTCCAAGTATAACATTTTGAATTTGGATTTAACTGACGCCATGGATCAACTAAATTAACTCACTGACTCAAAACTTTGGACCAGGTTCCAATCACCACATAGGATTTTATGAGGATCATCATAGTCCAATAAGATATTTTCTATACATCTAAAAAATTTAGGGTCATTTTGCCCATACAATGACATCAATGAAATAAGCAACATAGTTTCCATCAGTATCGCATTTTACTCTCTTAATAACAAGTTGTATGTTTTTATCAAATAATATAGCATTGCATTAGATGATTTATATGAGAAAAAAAACCTTCCTCCCACTCCTTTAATATGTTTTCTTCCAAATCCTTTACAAAATGAGTGTCCTGTAAACAATAAATATTTGGGGTTTTTTTTCCTTTTCAAAAAATGAAATATATAATATGAAGAAATAATTTCATGCTCATATCATATTCAACATCAACTAAAAAAAAATATAATATAGATAGAAAAGACATTTTTCTGTAAAAAAAAAACAACCTCTATTAAAAAAAGGGCTTTTAGAAAATACTGTCGTACAGGTTTAGGTCAACACTATCTTAAATGCATATATTCAAAGAAGATTTCCTTGTTATTGGAATTATTTACAATCTACACCTTTTCGCCTAAAGATAATTTAATTTTTTAGGGGAGGGTGTCATTTCTAACAACTTCTGCTGGTTATGATGAAAAAAAATCGCCGTAGGTAAAAAAATGCCCTTTTTCAAAAGTAAAAAGCCTTTTGGCAAAATGAAATGTGCTCTTTTTTCAAAACTAAATACTGTTCTTGAAGTCCAACATAAAACATTTCAGGATGGTCACAAAAGTAATGTCAATAACATGAGATAATTTATCTTTTTAAAGGGTGTCATTTTTAATAGCTCCTGCTGGTTATGATTTAAAAAAAATCCCATTTTTCAAAATAAAAATGTGCTCTTATTCGAAATTAAATACCTTTTTTGAACTACAACATAATACATATTAGGTTTGAAAATCACCGTTTTTGTGTTCTCACGCTTTGCGCCCACCTCAGCTATTATGTATCAAAGTTCCCTTCTACTGACAGGCAAACCACTTCCACTATCATGGCTAGCGACCCTCTTCTACTAATAAGACTAGCGACCCTCATCTACTATTATGACAAGCAAACCCCTACTACACTGTAAAAATGCATTGCTAATTCAGCACTTACAGTGCTTGTATAGTGACTGCACTAGTAGTGCTGATTTTCTAGTTCACATTTAAACTAGAAAATCAACACTCCCAGTGCAGTCACTATACAAGCACTGTAAGCGCTAAATTAGCACCTCATTTTTTAAAATGTACTATTATGACTGGAGATCCTCATCCATTATTATGACTGGCGAACCCCATCTACTACTATGACTAGCGACCCTCATCTTCCATTATGACTGGCGAACACCTTCTACTATTATGACTGGCGACCCTCATCCATTATTATGACTGGCGACCCTCATCCATTATTATGACTGGCGAACCCCATCTACTATTATGACTAGCGACCCTCATCTACCATTATGACTGGTGAACCCCTTCTAATATTATGACTGGCGACCCTCATCCATTATTATGACTGGCGAACCCTTTCTACTATTATGAATAGCGACCCTCATCCACTATTATGACTGGCGAACCCCATCTACTATTATAACTAGCGAACCTCATCTGCCATTATGACTGGCGAACCCCTTCATATATTATGACTGGCGACCCTCATCCATTATTATGACTGGCGAACCCCATCTACTATTATGACTAGCGACCCTCATCTACCATTATGACTGGCGAACCCCTTCTAATATTATGACTGGCAGCCCTCATCCATTATTATGACTGGCGAACCCCATCTGATGTTATGACTGGCGACCCTCATCCATTATTATGACTGGAGAACCCCATCTACTATTATGACTAGCGACCCTAATCTACCATTATGACTGGCGAACATCTTCTACTATTATGACTGGCGACCCTCATCCATTATTATGACTGGCGAACCCTTTCTACTATTATGAATTGCGACCCTCATCCACTATTATGACTGGCGAACCCCATTTACTATTATGACTGGCAGCCCTCATCCATTATTATGACTGGCGACCCTCATCTACCATTATGACTGGCGAACCCCATCTGATGTTATGACTGGCGACCCTCATCCATTATTATGACTGGAGAACCCCATCTACTATTATGACTAGCGACCCTAATCTACCATTATGACTGGCGAACATCTTCTACTATTATGACTGGCGACCCTCATCCATTATTATGACTGGCGACCCTCATCCATTATTATGACTGGCGAACCCTTTCTACTATTATGAATTGCGACCCTCATCCACTATTATGACTGGCGAACCCCATTTACTATTATGACTGGCGACCCTCATCCATTATTATGACTGGCGACCCTCATCCATTATTATGACTGGCGAACCCTTTCTACTATTATGAATAGCGACCCTCATCCACTATTATGACTGGCGACCCTCATCCATTATTATGACTGGCGAACCCCATCTACTATTATGACTAGCGACCCTCATCTACCATTATGACTGGCGAACCCCTTCTAATATTATGACTGGCGACCCCCATCCATTATTATGACTGGCGACCCTCATCAATTATTATGACTGGCGAACCCTCTCTACTCTTATGAATAGCGACCCTCATCGACCATTATGACTGGCGAACCCCTTCTACTATTATGACTGGCGACCCTCATCCATTATTATGACTGGCGAACCCCTTCTACTATTATGACTGGCGACCCTCATTCATTATTATGACTGGCGAACCTTTTCTACTATTATGAATAGCGACCCTCATCTACCATTATGACTGGCGAACCCTTTCTACTATTATGAATAGCGACCCTCATCTACCATTATGACTGGCGAACCCCTTCTACTATTATGACTGGCGACCCTCATCCATTATTATGACTGGCGAACCCCATCTACTATTATGACTAGCGACCCTCATCTACCATTATGACTGGCGAACCCCTTCTAATATTATGACTGGCGACCCCCATCCATTATTATGACTGGCGACCCTCATCAATTATTATGACTGGCGAACCCTCTCTACTCTTATGAATAGCGACCCTCATCGACCATTATGACTGGCGAACCCCTTCTACTATTATGACTGGCGACCCTCATCCATTATTATGACTGGCGAACCCCTTCTACTATTATGACTGGCGACCCTCATTCATATTATGACTGGCGAACCCTTTCTACTATTATGAATAGCGACCCTCATCTACCATTATGACTGGCGAACCCTTTCTACTATTATGAATAGCGACCCTCATCTACCATTATGACTGGCGAACCCCTTCTACTATTATGACTGGCGACCCTCATCCATTATTATGACTGGCGAACCCTTTGTACTATTATGAATAGCGACCCTCATCCACTATTATGACTGGCGAACCCCTTCTACTATTATGACTGGCGACCCTCATCCACTATTATGAATGGCGACCCTTATGATCAACGAACCCTTTTCCTCCTTATGACTGGCGACCCTTTTCCTTTATTATGACTAGCAACCCTCTTGTTCGATTATGACTGGCGAACCCCATTTACTATTATGACTGGCGACCCTCATCCATTATTATGACTGGCGACCCTCATCCATTATTATGACTGGCGAACCCTTTCTACTATTATGAATAGCGACCCTCATCCACTATTATGACTGGCGACCCTCATCCATTATTATGACTGGCGAACCCCATCTACTATTATGACTAGCGACCCTCATCTACCATTATGACTGGCGAACCCTTTCTAATATTATGACTGGCGACCCCCATCCATTATTATGACTGGCGACCCTCATCAATTATTATGACTGGCGAACCCTCTCTACTCTTATGAATAGCGACCCTCATCGACCATTATGACTGGCGAACCCCTTCTACTATTATGACTGGCGACCCTCATCCATTATTATGACTGGCGAACCCCTTCTACTATTATGACTGGCGACCCTCATTCATATTATGACTGGCGAACCCTTTCTACTATTATGAATAGCGACCCTCATCTACCATTATGACTGGCGAACCCTTTCTACTATTATGAATAGCGACCCTCATCTACCATTATGACTGGCGAACCCCTTCTACTATTATGACTGGCGACCGTCATCCATTATTATGACTGGCGAACCCCATCTACTATTATGACTAGCGACCCTCATCTACCATTATGACTGGCGAACCCCTTCTAATATTATGACTGGCGACCCCCATCCATTATTATGACTGGCGACCCTCATCAATTATTATGACTGGCGAACCCTCTCTACTCTTATGAATAGCGACCCTCATCGACCATTATGACTGGCGAACCCCTTCTACTATTATGACTGGCGACCCTCATCCATTATTATGACTGGCGAACCCCTTCTACTATTATGACTTGCGACCCTCATTCATATTATGACTGGCGAACCCTTTCTACTATTATGAATAGCGACCCTCATCTACCATTATGACTGGCGAACCCTTTCTACTATTATGAATAGCGACCCTCATCTACCATTATGACTGGCGAACCCCTTCTACTATTATGACTGGCGACCCTCATCCATTATTATGACTGGCGAACCCTTTCTACTATTATGAATAGCGACCCTCATCCACTATTATGACTGGCGACCCTCATCCATTATTATGACTGGCGAACCCCATCTACTATTATGACTAGCGACCCTCATCTACCATTATGACTGGCGAACCCCTTCTAATATTATGACTGGCGACCCTCATCCATTATTATGACTGGCGAACCCTTTCTACTATTATGAATAGCGACCCTCATCCACTATTATGACTGGCGAACCCCATCTACTATTATAACTAGCGAACCTCATCTGCCATTATGACTGGCGAACCCCTTCATATATTATGACTGGCGACCCTCATCCATTATTATGACTGGCGAACCCCATCTAATATTATGACTGGCGACCCTCATCCATTATTATGACTGGCAAACCCTTTCTACTATTATTAATAGCGAACCTCATCTGCCATTATGACTGGCGAACCACTTCATATATTATGACTGGCGACCCTCATCCATTATTATGACTGGCGAACCCCATCTACTATTATGACTAGCGACCCTCATCTACCATTATGAGTGGCGAACCCCTTTTAATATTATGACTGGCAACCCTCATCCATTATTATGACTGGAGAACCCCATCTACTATTATGACTAGCGACCCTCATCTACCATTATGACTGGCGAACCCCTTCTACTATTATGACTGGCAGCCCTCATCCATTATTATGACTGGCGACCCTCATCTACCATTATGACTGGCGAACCCCATCTGATGTTATGACTGGCGACCCTCATCCATTATTATGACTGGAGAACCCCATCTACTATTATGACTAGCGACCCTAATCTACCATTATGACTGGCGAACATCTTCTACTATTATGACTGGCGACCCTCATCCATTATTATGACTGGCGACCCTCATCCATTATTATGACTGGCGAACCCTTTCTACTATTATGAATTGCGACCCTCATCCACTATTATGACTGGCGAACCCCATTTACTATTATGACTGGCGACCCTCATCCATTATTATGACTGGCGACCCTCATCCATTATTATGACTGGCGAACCCTTTCTACTATTATGAATAGCGACCCTCATCCACTATTATGACTGGCGACCCTCATCCATTATTATGACTGGCGAACCCCATCTACTATTATGACTAGCGACCCTCATCTACCATTATGACTGGCGAACCCCTTCTAATATTATGACTGGCGACCCCATCCATTATTATGACTGGCGACCCTCATCAATTATTATGACTGGCGAACCCTCTCTACTCTTATGAATAGCGACCCTCATCGACCATTATGACTGGCGAACCCCTTCTACTATTATGACTGGCGACCCTCATCCATTATTATGACTGGCGAACCCCTTCTACTATTATGACTGGCGACCCTCATTCATTATTATGACTGGCGAACCTTTTCTACTATTATGAATAGCGACCCTCATCTACCATTATGACTGGCGAACCCTTTCTACTATTATGAATAGCGACCCTCATCTACCATTATGACTGGCGAACCCCTTCTACTATTATGACTGGCGACCCTCATCCATTATTATGACTGGCGAACCCCATCTACTATTATGACTAGCGACCCTCATCTACCATTATGACTGGCGAACCCCTTCTAATATTATGACTGGCGACCCCCATCCATTATTATGACTGGCGACCCTCATCAATTATTATGACTGGCGAACCCTCTCTACTCTTATGAATAGCGACCCTCATCGACCATTATGACTGGCGAACCCCTTCTACTATTATGACTGGCGACCCTCATCCATTATTATGACTGGCGAACCCCTTCTACTATTATGACTGGCGACCCTCATTCATATTATGACTGGCGAACCCTTTCTACTATTATGAATAGCGACCCTCATCTACCATTATGACTGGCGAACCCTTTCTACTATTATGAATAGCGACCCTCATCTACCATTATGACTGGCGAACCCCTTCTACTATTATGACTGGCGACCCTCATCCATTATTATGACTGGCGAACCCTTTGTACTATTATGAATAGCGACCCTCATCCACTATTATGACTGGCGAACCCCTTCTACTATTATGACTGGCGACCCTCATCCACTATTATGAATGGCGACCCTTATGATCAACGAACCCTTTTCCTCCTTATGACTGGCGACCCTTTTCCTTTATTATGACTAGCAACCCTCTTGTTCGATTATGACTGGCGAACCCCATTTACTATTATGACTGGCGACCCTCATCCATTATTATGACTGGCGACCCTCATCCATTATTATGACTGGCGAACCCTTTCTACTATTATGAATAGCGACCCTCATCCACTATTATGACTGGCGACCCTCATCCATTATTATGACTGGCGAACCCCATCTACTATTATGACTAGCGACCCTCATCTACCATTATGACTGGCGAACCCCTTCTAATATTATGACTGGCGACCCCCATCCATTATTATGACTGGCGACCCTCATCAATTATTATGACTGGCGAACCCTCTCTACTCTTATGAATAGCGACCCTCATCGACCATTATGACTGGCGAACCCCTTCTACTATTATGACTGGCGACCCTCATCCATTATTATGACTGGCGAACCCCTTCTACTATTATGACTGGCGACCCTCATTCATATTATGACTGGCGAACCCTTTCTACTATTATGAATAGCGACCCTCATCTACCATTATGACTGGCGAACCCTTTCTACTATTATGAATAGCGACCCTCATCTACCATTATGACTGGCGAATCCCTTCTACTATTATGACTGGCGACCCTCATCCATTATTATGACTGGCGAACCCCATCTACTATTATGACTAGCGACCCTCATCTACCATTATGACTGGCGAACCCCTTCTAATATTATGACTGGCGACCCCCATCCATTATTATGACTGGCGACCCTCATCAATTATTATGACTGGCGAACCCTCTCTACTCTTATGAATAGCGACCCTCATCGACCATTATGACTGGCGAACCCCTTCTACTATTATGACTGGCGACCCTCATCCATTATTATGACTGGCGAACCCCTTCTGCTATTATGACTGGCGACCCTCATTCATATTATGACTGGCGAACCCTTTCTACTATTATGAATAGCGACCCTCATCTACCATTATGACTGGCGAACCCTTTCTACTATTATGAATAGCGACCCTCATCTACCATTATGACTGGCGAACCCCTTCTACTATTATGACTGGCGACCCTCATCCATTATTATGACTGGCGAACCCTTTGTACTATTATGAATAGCGACCCTCATCCACTATTATGACTGGCGAACCCCTTCTACTATTATGACTGGCGACCCTCATCCACTATTATGAATGGCGACCCTTATGATCAACGAACCCTTTTCCTCCTTATGACTGGCGACCCTTTTCCTTTATTATGACTAGCAACCCTCTTGTTCGATTATGAATGGCGACCCCCATCGTTGATTATGACTTGCGACCTCTATGAACAAAGCCCCTTATGAATAGCGACCCTTATGACTATTATGACTAGCGGTCCTTATAACTAGCGGGTATTATGACCAGTGGTCCTTATGACTGGCGGGTGGACCCCAATGATGGGATCTATATCTAAGCCTTCATTCAGTAAGTTTTTCCTCTCTCAATATGTAGTCGATTTTTTTTGAAAAACCACTTTCTTATCCATGTCATAATTAATTTTACGTCCTGTATTTCGAATATCTCGAGCCATCAGTTGTAATATACATGCATGTATGGTGCGGGTGTCGCGGGAAAGGATTTTGCACACGAAAGGCAGATCTGTAGGGCCTGTAATCCCCGATAACACAAAGCTTAGCATTGATTGGAGAATTTGCCCGGGGGGGCCACTTACATTGGCGAGTGGATACCATGCGCGACCAAAAAAACACGTAAAAAGGATGTCTTTTTCACGATAGGGCACGTTACGTACGTAACGTGATAAGGGTGTCAAAAACACAAAAATAATGAAAAAAGGGTATCTATTTCGCTAGGAAAATTACGTGTTTAGGGTCGAATTTGCGGGGATGATAAAACAAAATTAAAATGTTTTATAAAGGATGTCCTTTTTGCCCCAAAACTTCGTGTTTAGAGTCCGATTTGCGCGAGGTGTAGAAGGTGCATGGGTCGTACTAAACCAAATAAGGTAAAGCCGACGACCGAAGGACCCGTAACAATAAAACATTCCTGTACTTGTTTAGGGGTTCATTTCAGGGAATATTTGCCAAGAGTATCGTTTTGTTTCCAATACTTGTTAAGGGTGGGGTTTCACACGCCAATACTTGTTAAGGGGTGCATTTTCAGAATATGGAAATTACGTGTTTAGGGTGCTTTTCGAGACCCCGTGGTCGCGCATGGTATCCACTCGTGAATGGAAGTGGCCCCCCCCCCCCCCGGAGAATTTGATTGTAGAACAGTTTTCTACGTTTGATTCTATTGACTATAATGTACAATCAATCTTGCAATCAAGTGTATGATTGTAAGCGTTAACTTTTGTGTTAGGGGACCCTAATATTAGCGTCGGTGAGGATTGCGAAAGGTCCCAATTATCTATCAGACCCGCGGACTATCGGGATGTCCCATTTAAACTGTCTTTTTGATAAAATAAACGGAACATTATGTAACCCCCAAAGCGCGAGCAGAAACGTTTTACCGAGTTAAGGATTTTTTTAAAGCTCTGATTCCTCTTCCAATCGTTTTCCTTGTACTTTTCTCCTTTTCTTCTTTTTCACATTTGCACAGTCATTGGGGGAGGGGGCAGCCGCTTTGCCCCCTGGATACGCCAATGTATAGTGACCTGAAAAAAACTAACATCTTAAAGACGTATGTACGTGGGATCTTTGGATATGATACGTCTCTCATTAATCGAATATTGCTAGCGCGTAGCGCGAACAGACGCTTACATCCAGCTTGTTTTAATCCTGAACAATCCTAAACAGGGTATATACGAATCTTGCTAAACAGACTTGAATCGCTAGCAAATTGTATTTTGTACAATATCGTAAAAACAGGATATTTTAATCCAGCCACATTTTGGCGCTACCAGTTCGAACAATCCCCCCCCCCCCATTCGATAATCAATTTGGCGCCCCCTATTTCAAACATAAATTTGTCCCCCTTAATTCAAACATTCAATCGGCGCCCGGTCAACATCCAATGGGCCCTGAACCGCTCATTTGTTTGTAATCCCTCCCTCTCTCTTCCTCCGTCTTTTTTCTTTTCTCCTTTCTTTCTTTCTCTTTGCCCCTATCCCCTTATTTTAAACATTTTTCAGCGTATATGTATTATCTGATATTACTCTGATTATTCAAATCTGTTTCAATATTTAATCCAGTATCTTTTTTTATGGATCTCTATCCCTTGTGTAATTTCTTTTAGCTTTTTACTGTGAAAGAAACCTAAGGATAAATTAGCCGACTGGCGAGCTTACACTCTCTTACCAGGCCGTTTAATGTTTTCACCCTACAGCTGCCCATACAAATTTACCAGAAAGTTACGCACAACTTACACGGCCTTTATAACAAGACAAAAGAAAACAAACACTTTCCACACCACTCAATTGACATAATATATACTTTATTTCGAAATAAAACACTGCCTTACGAAACAATTATTATTATAGACGTATAACTGCTTTCAGCCCGAATATCTTGGAACACATACATGAAATCTAAGTTTGAACATACGATTGTGATCCAGTAATCTTCGGTTTTTTTTTCAAAATATGGATACGCATGATTTTTTCCCGAAGAAATATACATTCATTTTTTTTTCATGTATGCATTTATATTTTGGGTAGTGAAGCAGTATAGTTTTTAGAGAAAGAATTAATACCTGAACGTCCCAACCTTTTTGAAATATTATTCATCGTTTTGTCTGATTTACACACTGATTTTGAACACTGTTTTTCTTAAAGGCCCTGCATACATAAATACAAAAATGTCCGACATATTTAGATATGTAACACCGATGTTAAGTGCTTGTAGATGTTGTCCCTCATATTGGCGGGATTTCACACCAAGCTCTGGAAAAAAGGTTTAACTTTGTATCATTCTCGTCTTGGAGCTATGTGCAACCTATACACATTTCAGGACAGTTATACCTTGGTCACATTTGATCTACGGCGGCCGTACGGCGAGTCAACAACAGCCGTTTTATTAATTTCAATTCAAACCACCTATATGTAGTTGGTACAAAAAATGTTGAAACGGCTGTTTTCGACTCGCCGTACGGCCGCCGTAGAGCAAATGTGACCATGGTATAAGGTGCTAAATGTCACATATAAAAACTCCCAGTGTATCGTTGCTGATCATGCATGCTTATTATAGCCACTTTACTGCTCTATCCGATGCTTGTAGAGTCACAGGATATACACTGCAAAAGAAAACGGTGTTGATTGAACACCAGCTCGGTATCTGTATCGGAAAACACAAAAGAGGTGTTGAAACGTCACCTCTTCGGCTTAAGGCTAACACCAGATAGGCATTTAAACAACACTCATCAGGGTCAAACCAATATCGGTTTGATTCTTAACTGGTGTTGTTTCAACATATACAAGGCTGGTGTTAAATCAACACCGCTTTCTGCAGTGTAATCTGCCATCATCGACTTTGATGAATATTACACCATTTTCTTTTTTATTCAAATAATTATTCAAATTATCAGAAATAATGGCCTCCATCTAATATAATATATACATAATATAAATGATAAATAATTAAATAAGTCATGCAGTACTGCCCTTTGCACAAAGCCATTTTGCTAACTCTTCGCTTCAAAAGCGCTTACTTATTATATATTTGCTATACCTTAATAAGTTTAATCCCCGAAAAGATGACAAGAAAATCAATTAAAAAATCATACAAAATTGTCAAAAGCTTGAAACTAATAAGACTAGATGACTGTTAAACATAATAATATCCAAGTCACCAAGATAGTATAGTGTTAAGTGCTCTACAAGAATAATTTTGTACATTTTTAATTTATTAATATTAAAATTACCTTCATCCCAATAGCATATAATTTGTAAAGTCTAACAGCTAATGGGATAAGCGATCCTGACTAACACGCATTCCTAAATAGTCAGTGTGAAGAGACAAAGATGTTCTAAAATCTTGCTCTAAATAATTTAAGAGATCTAACACAATACCATTAACCGGTAGAATACGAGTAGGACTGTTTCAGTGACATTTATACCTCAGTCACATTTGCTCTCCGGCGGGCGTACGGCTAGTGGAAAGCAGCCGTTTTATTCATTTTTATTCAAACCACCTATCAGCCTATATAGCGATTGCAAATCAAAAAATGTTAAAACGGCTGTTTTCGACTGGCCGTACGTGCGGCCGCCGTATAGATCAAACGTGACTGAGGAATTCCGATAGGGCCTTTCCCATCTAACTTTTTTTTTTTTTTTTTTTAATCAAAGCCTATATGCAAGAGGGTCGTTTCCTCACCCCCCCCCCCCCGTCGTGACCAGGAGGTGCAATGCGTTTGTATAATTTTATCCGAATTTAAAGGTCAAGTCCACCTCAGAAAAAAAGGTTGATTTGAATCAATGGAGAAAATCAGACAAGCATAATGCTGAAAATTTCATCAAACTCGGATTTAAAATAAGAAAGTTATGACATTTCAAAGTTTCGCTTATTTTTCACAAAATAGTTATATGAACTAGCCAGTTTCATCCAAATGAGAGAGTCGATGATGTCACTCACTCACTATTATTTTCTTTTGTTCTTTTATTGTTTGAATTATACAATATTTCATTTTTTACGAATTTGACGATTAGGACCTCCTTGCCTGAAGCACAAAATGTGGAAATAATGGAATTCCATGTGTTCAGGGAGGAATGAAATTTCATTTCACATGACAATGACGAGAAAATAAAAATATTTCATATAATGAAATACAAAAGAAATAATGAATGAGTGATGTCATCAGTTCCTCATTTGCAAACCGACCGAGATGTGCATATAACTGTTTTGTGAAATGAAGCGAAACTTTAAAATGCCACAACTTTCTTATTTTAAATCCGATTTTGATGATTTTTTTCAGTGTTTATGCTTGTTGATTTTTTTCTCTTTTTATTCAAATCAAGTTTTTGTTGGGGTGGACTTGTCCTTTATATATATGAACATGGTCCTACAATCCCGGGTAGGAGGGGAGGGGGGGGGGGGGTGCAGTCTATTGCTGTACAAACGCGTGACCAAAAAAGGGGTGGTTTTGAAAGACTGGTCAATTGTCAATCGCGGGGTTCAAATGTATTAAGTGTATTTTTTCCAAAGCTTTTTTTTTAAAGACTAGCTAAAAGTGTTTAGGGTATGTTTTTCCCCAGGCTCTTACCCCAGGTTTTTTTAATTTCTCCTTGTTTATGAAAAGTGCTCGGGTTTTTCCCGATTGTTGGACTAGTACGTCCAGTGTATAAATTGGAAATCTATTCAAGATATTTTCTGCCATCAATTAGATTCCATGTCACAATTTTTGTCAAACACATTTAAAGCAGCTTGATGCTCTCACAAATAGATATGCAAAGAAGTGGTCTGGCCTTGCTCACCAAGCCACCCTGGCTGGGTGAGAAGGCCAGATGGCCTGGATATTCCATCCATCTCTGACTTGTACATTGAATGCCACACTCTCTCTCTCATGTCCACATTCGTGAAATGAGTGATTATAAAGTCAATGAGTGTTTGGATTCCAAACTTGAAAGAGAGAAAAAGTGGACAAGAAAAGTGTCTGCTACTGTATCTGAAAAGATTTGGAATGATACACATGTGCAAAATCTAACAGCTAATAAACAAAAACTTTCAGTAAAAAAACTCATGTAAACAACGGGTGTCAGAATACTGGCGAAGTCATGTGACAAACCTGGCGGTGCAAGGCAAAACCCTTGAATTACTTAGTATAGAAACCAATAACTCCCAGTGGAAGAGTGTGGCAACAATCTACCCGAAAGAGTAACCAAATTTATGCTCAATGCTCTAACGGACTCATTGAATACACGGGCAAATTTGCTTACATGGGGTAAAAGGTCAAGAGATAGATGCACAAAATGTTGTAATCGTGAAACACCATGTGCTAATTCACTGTCCAGTTGCCTTAGAACAAGGACGTTTCACTTGGCGCCACAACAATATATTACATCATATCGTTGAGGTCGCCAAGTCGGGTATTGATGCGCACAGTGAAACTGAATCGAGTCCTGTCATCCAAAGTGATCTCGCAGGTGACGCACGGTCTGTCCGGTCTACTGTACCTGTTGAATGCACCCAAACAGACTTAATCCCAGATATGTGCATATTTTGGAAACGGGATTAGAAACTTGCAATTATTGAACTAACGGTTCCTTTCGAAACAAATCTGATCAGGGCAAATGAACGAAAAATCAAATAAATATGCACCTATGATTTCGGACATAGAAGCCAATGGTTTCGATGTGGCTTTCCTTCCTATAGAAATAGGTTCCAGGGGCTTTATCAGTAACGTCAATTCACAAAAGCTGAAGAAATTTCTTTCGCTATGTGGGAAACCAGTGCCTTTCAAGACCTTTCGGAATAAACTTGCGTCACTTGCCATCACTTCTTCAGCATTTGTAATATATTCGGCCAAGCAGGAACCCGTATGGGAATATCATAACCCTCTAATGTAATAATGAAAAAATGTAATAATCAAATACCGTAAGACAAAAAAAATATAATCATAACAAAAAAATACTACTACTTATGAGGATCTCCAAAATGTGACCCCCGCCCCCCCCCCCCATAACATACAACCTCGGAAATAATTTGTTCAACATATTGCCGTTGGTGAGCGTATGGGCCTTTCCACTGTTGATTGATAAAATGCATTCATTTAGTGTGCAATTTTCTTTGTCTAGCGGTTGGTTGGTTCATGCGTTCACCGGCCCAATACTGTTTTTTTTGTCTGAGGGTGTGTGGTGTGGAAGGGGGAAAACATAGCCTTTTATAACTATGTATCCAAGGAAGGAAGAAACGTTGTAATCTGGTCTGTGTCGGGGTATATGTGCAATCATTTGGATTTATGTAATGCCCTGGAAGTCACATGTTCTTTTCTCTCTCTTTCTCTCTCACTCCCCCTCTCTCCCACCAGCCCCCACCCCTCTCCATCTCTCTCTCCTCTCTCTTTTACTCTCCCCCTTTTCATTCCTTCTTTCACTTCAATTTTCTTTATTTCACCTTTGTATGTACTGTCTCTTCCTTCTTGTATAATTTCCACCTCTCTTTTCTAAACTGCTTTCACGTTTTTTCCCCCTTTTACACACTGTATTTCTTTATAATAATTTCATGCTTGTTTTAATATTTTGATTCGGGGTATTTAGAGTAATGTATTGTGTATGCTATTATGTTAAAGGTCAAGTCCACCTCAGAAAAATGTTGATTTAAATCAATAGAGAAAAATCAGACAAGCACAACGCTGAAAATTTCATTAAAATCGGATGTAAAATAAGAAAGTTATGACATTTCAAAGTTTCGCTTATTTTCAACAAAATAGTTATATGAACGAACCAGTTACATCCAAATGAGAGAGTCGATGACGTCACTCACTCGCTATTTCTTTTGTTTTTTATTGTTTGAATTATACAATATTTCAATTTTTACGAATTTGATGACTAGGACCTCATTGCCTGAAGCACAAAATGTTATTCCACGGGTTCAGGGAGGAATAAAACTTCACTTCACATGACAATGATGAGAAAATAAAAATATTTCATATTTTATATAATAAAATACAAAAGAAATAGTGAGTGAGTGATGTCATCAACTCTTTCATTTGGATGTATGCTTGTTGAATTTTTCTCCTTTTATTCAAATCAAATTTTTGTTGGGGTGGACTTGTCCTTTAATATAATCTATGTTATTTATGTATGCCCTGCTTGTTCTGTTACTCAGGTATGTCCTGGGCGCTCCTTTAATGTTTGTATATATTTTATTCCTTTGTTTGAACGATTTGAATGTTAATATTCTAGTGGTGAATCGCTAATCACTCTGGGCAGTCCAGAATTTTGACCGGCCTGAGAGGCCCCTTTGTTAAAACCAGCCTGCAGTCCCATCACCCCTTCACCAGCTGCTCGGCCCGTTGAAACCGTCCTTTTGTGCCTTTGTACCAAGAGCGCGAATCCCAACAACAACCTGTGAGAGAAAGGATAGATTAATATATGAAAACAAGAATGATCACAAACTGGGAGAAATACAGCGGAACCGTGCTGACTAATAAAGTATTGATCGGACTATTTTTTTATTGTTTGAATTAAACAATATTTCATTTTTTACAGATTTGACAGTAAGAACCAAGTTGACTGAACCGTATAGTATTAAACAATGCTGATTCCACATGTTCAGAGAGGAATTGATCGTTGTTTCACTTGACAATAAGAAAATTATAATATTTCATATTTCATGTAATAAAATACAAAAGAAATAGTGAGTGGATGACACCATCAGTCTCCTCATTTGCATACCGACCAGGATGTGCTTGTAACAGTTTTGTGAAATTAAGCGAAACTTGAAAATGTCATAACCTTCTTATTTTACATCCGATTTTGTTGAAATTTTCAGTGTTATGCTTGTTCGATTTTTCTCCTTTTATTCAAATGAACTTTTTGTTGGGGTGGACTTGTCCTTTAAACAACGCTGTTTACTATGCGAATCGCACAGTAGCTGTTTAAACGGTTAAAACTTCCCCATTAAATAAAATCTTAAACAACCATGCTTAAATTATTGATTATTAAATATTTGAAGTTAAACTTTGTAGTTTAAGATTTTAAACACTTGTTTTAAATGTTTAAACAACTACTGTGTGATTCACATGGTAAGCAGTGTTTTTGAAATTACAGTGTATGTATACAAATGTGAGGAGCAAGGACCTCAAAATTGCGTGGGTGCCTTTTGTGTCAGAAATAGATGCTAATACAGCAAGAAAGCATTGGCACGTAGCCTGGTCATCAGACTTATTTACATTCACACAAATCACCTGTTTGGTCAAGCATTTACTCTTAAATTGATACCTGAAGGAACTAGCCCGGATGGCCAGATTAAAGCTCGTATTAAACCTGATGAAACAAAGACCATACTATGTCTCAATGCTTTCTTGATGTATTAGCATCCTTTAACGACTGTTTCAGAAACGGATTTTGAACTCTCTTTTTTTTGTCACATCATGGGCACTGACGAAAAGTGTGACTTTACCTTTCATTTTTGAGAGATACACTCCCTTTATAATCTAAGATTTTATTTCTACGGCATTTAATAAATCATTTGTGATTATTTTATTCCGTATGCCGAAGCAGACCATTTCTACAAAATTATTCCTATAAAATGCCTGTAATTGTCCTGCATGAGTAAAATACTGTCTGAATACATTTTTTTGACAAAATATATCTTTTTTGATATTCAAAATAGCTGCCAACTAGGATCCCTGTATACTCTTTTCCATACAAATTGAATGGGGAAAAAATGAGCTCCACAAAAACATTTTACTGTGAGTTATGAGTGGACTACTCAGTGTCTAAAAACATGATTCTTAAAGAAATATGTAATTTCTCATGTCATGTTTGTGATAAATACTGTATATTGATAATCAAAATGACTGCCATGGACCCGTGTGTACTCTGTTAGAGGGGTTCTCAAACTACTGCCCGCGGGCCGGATCCGGCCAGTGGAGCTTCTCAATCCGGCCCGCGAGACTCTGCTGGGTTAAAAAAAAAATCATTTTTAAGTCACAATAAGAAACACAGCTCAATATGATTACATTTTGTATCCATGGTAAACCTAACCGTAATAAGAGTAATGACAGTCAAATGAATTTGACTTTTAAACAAGTTTAGTGGAGTATTTTTTGTTTGTTCGATCTACTTTCTTATCAGATGACCAGCGTTGTTCTCACCATGTTTGGATCTGTACATACAGGTGCGAAAGAGCGTTTTCCACAATGAACATTTTAAAGAACTAACTCCCTTACATCTTTTGTACCAAGGTTCAAGCAACTTGTTGCTGAAAGACAGTGTCACTTTTCCCACATTGAAAGTGACTAGAAGACTGACACCATATCAGAGTCTACAACAGACATGCTCTATTATTCAATCAACTTGGACTACAAAAATTTTAAGACGTTATCTGTCTCCCCAATACCAGGTATGTATAGGTACAATGTAGATTCCTTTTAACAAAGTACTAAATTTTGTTATCATTTCTATTGACTTTCGCTGTATATTTAAATCTTTTCTAAGTTTGCCTGCGTTCCATATCACTGTTATAAATTTGTTGGACTAAATGCTTCAAATTAAGGGCAAGATTGCGCAAAAGAGCATCTAGGACCCCGACCGCAAGGTTCTTTGCACTTCGCGCACACTTTTTCCACTTCACCCTGGCCCTTTCAGGTTTACTAGGAGTCTAATCTGGCCCTACAACGGATAAGTTTGAGAACCCCTGCTCTACTATGTAGCCCTAAAATACGAATGGGGAAAAATAATTGCAACAAATGTGAGAACAATTTATGACTGGACCATGGACCTGGAAACAGGGGTTGCCGGGGCCGGGTATAGATGAACGTACGCGCGTGCATGCACGCTGTGGATATAAGAATTTCATCTCACCATTTTACGTCAATTGTTTACATACAACTTTTTGTATGTCGACTTTTGTATGTCGACATGGCGATATAACGCCATGTCGACATACAAATTTGTGTATGTCGACGTGAAGAGATAACGTATCTCACTACATGTTAACAAACAACGTTTCATTATGTCAGGTTAGCGTGATAACGTCGGGCCCCCGGGTCGGCCCTATCTCGCAATCTCGCTATGTTAACAAACAACGTTTCATTATGTCAGGTTAACGTGATAACGTCGGGCCCCCCGGGTCGATCCTATCTCGCAATCTCGCTATGTTAACAAACAACGTTTCATTATGTCAGGTTAACGTCGGGCCTATCTTGCAATCTCGCTATATTAACGAACAACGTTTTATTATGTCAGGTTAACGTCGCCATCTCGCTATGTTAACAAACAACGTTTCATTATGTCAGGTTAACGTCGGGCCTATCTTGCAATCTCGCTATGTTAACAAACAACGTTTCATTATGTCAGGTTAACGTCGGGCCTATCTTGCAATCTCGCTATGTTAACAAACAACGTTACATTATGTAAGGTTAACGTCGGGCCTATCTTGCAATCTCGCTATATTAACGAACAACGTTTTATTATGTCAGGTTAACGTCGGGCCTATCTTGCAATCTCGACAAGTCGATGATAATCCATTCTTAAGTCAGCCTCCAACGTAGGAATAAAAGCAAATTCACTTCCAAATCGCAAAGATGATATTCATCTGCTAAGTCTTGAAGTGGATTTGCTTTACTCCGATCAGGAATCTGTCAGCAAGGCAGAATTTCACTGAGTGCGCTCAGCGGCGACAGTTCGCGCCAATGCAAAGCGATTGTGGCGTCTAGTGTCGCCAATAAGGTGCCTTGTGGCGTGCAGGTGCCATGAGCCTAATTACATCAGGAGGGCTCAAGATATCCGTTCGATCCAACCCATTCCAATTTTTTTTAATTTGATGTTGCTGATTGACAAAAATGTATGAATATGATTCAAAATCTAACACTGATTCTAGAAATGGTAACTACTGAACTTCCTTCGCCCAAATTGGGAAGATAAATAAGTGACTTGGAACTATTTTTTCGACTGGCGGACTAATTAGGGCTATTTTACTGTTTCAGTTGATAAATTTGATCTATTCATAGGTATCTTTATAAATGGCGATTTATTTTTAAAATGAGCTGGCTACGGTACCCTTTCCTGGTCAGATATGGAATGTCAGATATATATCCTATCCAATGGTAGTGAACATTCCACCCTCTAATTTCACATTGATTTTTTATGAATTTTTCAAAAGTGGCATTTTAACACACAAGTCTATGGGGAATGTTTTACGCGCGTGACACCTGCAGTGTCTCAAACTGCCTCTCAACTGGTGCGTAGTGGCGCCATAACGGCGCCATAACAGGGGGGTGAAACTCCGCTTCTGCATCCGGTCAGACATGGGGAAATTTTGGAAGGTCAAAAGTGCACACTGCTCCCATTTTTTGCGTACAAGGCTATGGACACCGCAACTTCATGGCACACCAGCGAAACAGAGGCGTGGTCATAAATTGGCCTGCGCGCACAGCGTAAAAATATGCAAATAAGCAAATTGTCACAAATTAGCATAATACGCGACGTGATTGAATATGAAATGTATTCATAGAGCTGCGTCTTTGGTAAATTCATGTCATTATGATCATCCCCGTTCACCCCCCCCCCAGGTATTCAGTTGTTTATTCATCTTTTCTTGTTTACATATTAATTCTTTCGCGATTATTACTACATCAATTAATTCACTTATTTATATGCTAGATATTTCCCTGGAAGACATTTTGGAAGCTTACAAGAGATCCATTAGTAGGATTGAACTTAGGGATCTGCTTGCTCTATTCATCAGGTGTCCATCACTGCCCATTATTTTCATTACACATCATGAGTAGTCACAAATATTTGTTTATTATTTTTTGGGGGTGGGTTATACATACTTAAAATGATCTGAGCAAGAGAGCAATCAGGTCATTTTGTCTTTATTTTGATATTGAAATGAACAATCTGGTGCAAATCTTATGAAGATTTTTTTTAAAGTCTGAGTTTGGAATGGGAGCCAAAGAGAGCCCAGTACCCCCCCCCCTTGTATTTGCTCTCATCAAGGCTATCAAATACCTGTTGTACTCTCTCAACTCCTAGTGTTCAACCTCCCTACCCGGAACAGGACTTCATGGATGCATCCACGCTCAAAACACTGGCATCTCATTGATTATATCATAGTAAGAAAGAGGGACAGACAAGATGTACGTGTCACTAAGTCTATGTGTGGCGCAGAGTGTTGGACAGATCACCGCCTTGTCGTCTCCAAATTCAATCTCCATGTTCAGCCCAAGAGACGACCACAAGGCATGAAAGCGCCAAAGCGTCTGGACATCAACAAACTGAAAATCGACAACTTCAAACAGTCCTTTTCCGACACCCTGGAACAACGCTTACAGTCCACTTCATTGGAAGGCCAGGATGTCGAGAATGCATGGGCTGCACTTCGTGACACATTGCATAACACAGCCATGGAGTGTCTTGGGCCATGCACCAGGAAACACAAGGACTGGTTTGATGAAAACTGTACTGAGATCAAGCAGTTGCTAGAGGAAAAGCGTCGGGTCTATAAGTCTTATCTTGATGACCCAACGTCATTAGCTAAGAAAGATACACTGAGGAGTGTGCGGAGCAATCTTCAGGCAAAGTTGCGCCAAATGCAGGATTCCTGGTTGAGTAGCAGAGCGGATGAGATCCAGGGCTTTGCAGACAGAAATGACATGAAAAACTTCTATGATGGCCTGAAGGAAGTCTATGGTCCCTCTACCGCAGGATCATCGTCTCCCCTTCTCAGTGCTGATGGGTCTACTATAATCACAGACAAAGAGAAAATTCTAGAAAGATGGGCAGAGCACTTCAACGGTGTACTGAACATGCCTTCAGTTGTAAAAAACGAAGCCATTGACAGGCTGCCTCAGGTCCCGGTCGATGAGACATTGGATGCCATACCAACCTTGGAGACTCAGAAAGCAATCCATTCATTATCTAGTGGCAAAGCTCCGGGTTTGGACTCCATTCCAGCTGAAATCTTCAAAGAAGGTGGTATGGCCCTGTCTAAGAAACTCCACCAGTTGTTTCAACAAATTTGGCAACATGAGACAGTGCCTCAGGACTTCAAAGATGCCTCCATCATACATCTATACAAACGCAAAGGAAATCGCCAAGCTTGTGACAATCATCGTGGAATATCTCTGTTGTCCATCGCAGGCAAGATCCTTGCTAGAGTCCTACTCAATCGCCTCACCTTACACCTTGAGCAAGGCCTCCTACCTGAAAGCCAATGTGGCTTCCGGAAAGCACGTGGCACTGTTGACATGGTGTTTGCTGCTAGACAGCTACAAGAGAAGTGTCAGGAACAGAATGCTGACCTCTACTCCACCTACGTCGATCTTACCAAGGCTTTCGACACTGTTAGCAGAGAGGGTCTTTGGAGAATCATGGCGAAGTATGGTTGCCCAAAAAAGTTCATCGCCATCGTACGACAGCTTCATGATGGCATGCTGGCAAGAGTTCAGGACAACGGCGAGACCTCTGACTCATTCCATGTCTCCAACGGAGTGAAACAAGGCTGTGTCCTTGCTCCCACCTTGTTCAGTCTCATGTTCTCAGCCATGCTGACTGATGCCTTCAGCAACACAAACATGGGCATTGGCATCAGGTACAGGACTGATGGCTCTGTCTTCAACCTTAGGAGGCTTAAAGCAAAAACCAAAGTCTCAACTGACACTATCAATGACTTCCTGTTTGCTGATGATTGTGCCCTCAATGCTTCCACAGAGGTTGACATGCAACATAGTGTTGACAAGTTCTCTGAGGCCTGCAACAACTTCGGCCTTATCATCAGCACAAAGAAGACTGAAGTATTACATCAACCAGCTCCAGGAAAGCCTTACGTTGAACCCAACATCACAATAAGCGGACAACGTCTAAATGTGGTGGACAAGTTCACATACCTCGGCAGCACACTCTCAAGAAACGTTGTCATTGACGATGAAGTCAATGTCAGACTTGCTAAGGCAAGCGCTGCCTTCGGCAGACTTTACAAGAACGTTTGGAACAGGAGAGGAATCTCAGCAACAACCAAGATCAAGGTGTACAGGGCCATGGTTCTTACCACATTGTTGTACGGCTGTGAAACATGGACAGTATATCGGCGCCATGCCAGGAAGTTGAACCATTTCCACACCACCTGTCTGAGAAAACTTCTAGGCATCAAGTGGCAAGACAGGATACCAGACACTGAGGTCCTCACTCGTGCCAACCTGCCCAGCATTTACACCGTCCTGATGCAGTCTCAGCTCCGGTGGGCAGGACATGTAGCTCGCATGCCGGACGAACGTCTGCCAAAGAAACTTCTGTTTGGCGAGCTCCAGGAAGGAAGACGCTTTCATGGAGGCCCAAAGAAGCGATTTAAAGACACACTAAAAGAATCACTTAAGTCTTTTAACATCAACCATGACACATGGGAACAGAAAGCCCAAGACAGAGGAGCATGGCGAACAGCTGTACATAAGGGTGCTGTAACATGTGAGGCCAATAGGACCATAGTGGCCGTAGCCCGCAGGCAGGCCAGGAAGGCAAGGACTGCCAACCCTGTAGCAGCAGCCAATATTCCCTGTCCACACTGCCAGAGACTATTTAGGGCACAGATTGGCCTGACTAGCCATCTGCGGACCCATCAAGCTAATGATCAAACCCCAGGATGATTTGATGGTCCTCGTCGCACCGACGGACAAACAAGTACCTGTTGTACTAGTATTATACCCATGGATACCCGACATACAGAATCAATCAATCAGTAGCACCATCATATTCCAGTCATATAGAAGTAATCTTCAGTGCCATTTCATCACAACACAGTTTGGTAGCAATAACATCATCATCACATATCTTTCACGCAATATAAATTGGTGGATTAAGTAAATCACGAATATCAAGATTAGAAAGTAATATTTCAAATTAAAATGTTTATCAATTAATAAATTTTTGAATACAAGATAAAAATATTTTTCTCACCAAAGCATCAAATTACATCAGCAAAATGCCTATAATGAGTGCAACAGAAATTGCAAGGATATTACAAGAGAGGGGATGTATTTTGTTGGTAAAATCTAGAGAAAAAAAATATGAACAAAATAAGTATGTATATTCACTTACATAGTTATTGATAAGCCTTACATAGTCAATATAAGGGGGGCATCAAGGATGCCATTAATAAAAAGATTATCGATATACCTCTCTCTCAAAGTCAGTTACTAAAATATCAAATTATTTTTTCAGCATTTGCTGACAAGAAATAGCATGCTAATCTAATCGGTGACACTTCAGAAAAAAGGGGAACACATTTCTCTAAAGAGTGCCTTCCCAAATCTGCACATTGGTAAATCAGTAACAAAGTTGCTTATTGTCTATTGTTGTGAAGTGCTGCTAGAGCTGTGTTCTATTTCCAACAAATTATTTTATTTGCAGAGCTAATCTAGTTCATTATACGGGACATCGACAATACAGTGTTACAAAAACAAAGAGATTAAAAAAGTGCAACTTTTCACTTCCCCCAGAAAATGAATTCAACAGCTTAATATTAGTCCAGCAATACATACAGGTTCTTGTTTCATAAGGACTTCAATTATGGTAATTGGCCCCAAATGTAACTAGCAACTAGCATGGGAACCCCAATGTTGATCTGTTGCTTTAATGTTTCCATGGTAATTACCAGAATGGCAAAGCTAGAATAGTGGTTGGTCTTAATGAATTGGGGTCCAGGACTGAGAGTGATTTCTTCGCCCTCTGTTCTGTCACCTTGTTTTTATTATGCACATTTTTTCAATGAAAATCCATTATTTCTTATCACCTTTTATGTGTCTGTAGGCATGTATGTTACATAGCCCAGACCTCAGTAAAGGCCCATTCTGCATTGTTTAGATTACCGAATACAACCTATCCCTTTCAAACTACTAATATTATTCAAAGTGCTTTCGCTACTATAAGTACTACATGTAGATGATTAGAACATTAATAAACATGATAAAGGGGGGGGGGGGATAAGTGTGCCCTTTCGAAAAATATTTTAATCTTGTGTGAAACCTATGGACCTAAATATCTATACTCCAATTAATCTTTTTTTTCAACAGATGTGTAGTTTAAGCAACATTCAATATGTATCGACACATTTATTTAAATTCATTCAATGTTTAAATCTGTAATTGCAATGAAGCAACTGCTTGTTATGAATCTGGCCTTCAATTTTCTTCTTGATCTGCCCTGGTGATACTCAAACAGCCTGTGAAACCTGCATAGTAAACAAAAAGAAAAGGGAACAAAATGAGCTGCTGATATAAATTACTCTTACTCATGTAGTCCAGTTTATTTAGAAGTTTTAAGCCCTTACTCTTCCATGCAATATCATTTTAAAAATGCACATGTAGTAACTTATGTTGCGAGATAAAAATCATAGATCACTATTATAGATCATTATTCATATAACTTATTTTTATTAAGTGTGAAAACCCATTCAAATATATATCGAAAGATTAATCTCAATATTTTGTCCTTTTTTATTTCTGTCTTCAGAATAACTGAGTTTGAAAGTGATTTTATGTATGATTAATATATATAGCTAAGATACATGGACAATAAGTATGCATTGATGATAATGGAAATACTGGTGAATCTGAATCCAAAGAGTATTGTCTCATCATGGAGCTTTACTTTATGGGATATAACATGATTCAGAAAAATAGGTTTTTTATATTTTTATGAAAACAAGCATACCTGGCAAGCTTTTAGATCAGATATCCTGTTACACATCAGATTGAACCTCTTGGTGATGTACAAATGGTATTTGACTTTGTACTTCTGAATAGGCTGGGACTGCTAAGAACTGGATCCCATTGGATCTGCAATTCAATATACATACAATACTTTACAGTTAAAAATTTCAAAAATGATAAACAAAATTCCTCTCTAAAAACAATTTTTTCAGAGTTTCCAGCTTTCACAATTCCCAACTAGAAAAAAGCAGGTCTTGACCAAGAACTAAATGGTTCAAGCATACGTGGCCTACTCTAGTGAGGTCTTTTGTCAATCTTCAATATATATATACACAACAAAAAAAGTAAGTCCCCCTAAATCAAATTGCTGTAACTTTTGAACGGAATTATTTTGAGATATTATATTTCGTAGGTGGATTTCTACACTCATTAGGCAACTCCTGGGGAAATATCAAATTGATCGGTTGAGTCATGCATGAATAATCAAAGATTGAATTAAAAATGACTATTTTTGAAAGTCACAAGAGTCGTGTTTCAGATTGTGCAAATACAATGTTGGACAAAAGTTGTTTTTTAGGTGAATTTTATTGTGTTATACTGGTTTACTATCCATCATATAGCCACTCCACACACAATTTTGATATTGTATGTTCATGGTTGAGTGAGCACAATGTATTGCAGGGGCCGCGGAAGCAGGGTGAGGGGGTTCAGACCCCCACTTTTTTCAAAAAGCATGTACAAAAATGACCATACGATTGTGATTTTTGCATGGTCAGCCCCCACCCTCCCACTTTTGGCTCAGCTACCTCCCACCTCCCCCCCCCCCCCACTTTGAAAACCGTTCCACGGCCCCTGTATTGTGACGTATCATCATAGGGGGTTATGGTAGTATCCTTTACAACTTGCTATAGATCATGTTAAAATTTGAAAATGTTGGTGGCTCCCCCGATTATAGGCCCCTCCCCCATTTAGCATTCTGGGTCCACCACTAATTTGCCCATAAATTAAACTGATCATGAAAAATTGTTACGAAAAGAATACATTTATGCCGTATAAAGAGTATTCATTCCTAAGTTTTCGAATGTGCTCGCTCAACCATGAAAATGTTTTAAGTTCGAAAAGTGTGTGGTGATAGAAATGATGGATGATAAAACAAAAACATTTGAAACCGAATTTGCCCTCAATATGCACTTTATGTCCCTTTAAAATGAGTCTGTGACATTGAAAATACCAATTTTCCCACTTTGATGCGTGCTCACTCATCCATGAATAAACATATCGATTTCATTTTTGCACAGAATTCCGCCCATAGGTTAATAAACATTACTGCCAAATGACATTGCTAAAGACAGCCTTGAAAAAAAGTTCCACCATATTGAATGAGGGTTTACTTATTCTTAAACATATGCACTCATAATGTACACAAGTCTATGAGAGAAGAAGTCAAAATTTTCACAAATATGAAATGAGGGTTTGTTTAATGGACGGTTTTTGCTTCTTCTGCCAACAGTTTTTTCATGAAACTTCGCACATGGCTTCAGAGTAACACTATCCAAAAGGCGCGCACACCAAAATAACCATTCAACACGGCAGAGAGTGGGGCCAAGGCTTTGAACTTTCTTCTCATTTGCATAATTTTCGAATATTATGTGCTCACTGATGCATTAAACATCGGGATTTTCATAAAAATCAAATCAAATGAACTATGCAAGGAGGTTTTTAACAGATATCCATAGTTACGAATTGCATTTTTTCCAATAACGTAAAAAAGAGAGCATCACATTCCACATGTTCATTCAAGCGTGAATGTTTAATTAAACGCCTTTGAATCATTGAAGCATGTTAAATAGTCGTGAACATAACGAAAAAGTTGAGAAAAGATCATTTTCAGTTACCAAAATGAAACAATACTTGTCTATGATATTTGAAAATCGTATTTTTTGTTTTTAATAAATGTTCATTGAACCGTAAAACGGTGAATATTGTTGAAGATACTCTTCCCAAAAATAAATGTCATCATATTCTTTCATTCTTAGTGATATAAATGTGTAAAAATATTGCAAATTCGGACTTGTGTTTATTCAACCATGAAATTTAGCAAAAAAAGTTGTATCGTACTTTAGAAAGTACCTTTTACAAGCCTTCTGACTATTTTTCATGATGAGAATGTGGAATTAGTTCCAGTAAAATGGAATCAAAGTCATGATATTTGGCTTGTGACTTTTGAAAAGTGACATTTTTGCCTTCTGACGGTGCTCACTGAAGCATGACGTAAAATACGTCCATAACATTTACTCAGAGGGTAGCCTATAAAATTACATACACGCTCATGTAAAAATATATCAATAATTCGAATTGGTTCAGAAATTATTGATGTTTGTTCAAGGGGGGACTTACTGTTTTTGTTGTGTATATATACACCAAGCCAGCTTTGACAGATGTAGGATAATTATCATTTGTGTGATAATATGGCTCTCGCTCATTCATCAGTGCGAGTCAATCATTAAATTTTTTGCACTCGTCAATAAACATGTCTGATTTGAATCTCTACGTTAAGTGAGTTCCTCTTTAATTTTAAGTTTGATTTTTATTTTAAAAAAGGGTTAGCTCACTTGCTTGCAGGTTTAAATGACCCTTTGCCCTTTCACCACAAATAACATCAAGTGAGGACAGTAAAGATAAATCAATCGGATCAGCCGCTCTCTCTGCTTAGCCTTATACTTAAACAATTCAAAATAGGGCACTATAAATTTTCTCAACCCTTCCAAAAAACAATTGAGCAGTTTGAACCCTGACATAGAAATGTTGCCCCCCCCCCCCCCAAAAAAAAAGAATCATTAAACTCCTTTGCTAGGCTAATTATATTTTAGTCCAACGGTCCAGCCAGGAACTAAAATAAAATTAAAGTTAACTTAAAAAATCTTTGTAGAAAAAAAGTCAAACCAGACAGATCTAGAATTTTTTTTTAATCTATAATACGATAGACCTATCCTAGGGCCTTACTTTTATTAAAAAAAAACGTTAACATCTGTCTCAAATCATTCCATGAGTGACCATGGGCATGGCAAAATCTACCAATATCATTCCAAGCAGATTCATCATTCAGTTCATTTAGATTTAATTTCATTTCATTTTAAATGCAGATAATTATATTGAAATAGCGGTGTCGAAAAATCAGTACTCGGCCCATGGCCTATAACTTCAAATTTCAACTCGAGCTTCTTTGACAATTAATTTCCAACACCTAATGACCTAGCCTACATCGGCAATTTTGCAGCCGGCTGGGAACGGTGATATCAAAGTCCGCATCCCGCTCTGGCTATATATTTGGCTTAATTTTGATGCAGCTTTGCCGTTAAACAAGTCCACATCTAACCCTGATATTTGACAATAAGAACTGAAATACAGATTTAATAAGGGCGGACATGAAGCATCCCAATTAACCAACTTAGTTCTACGAAAAACTATATTATTTTCTGACAAAATATGTCAGTCAGATTTCAGACTTATTTGGGATCAGGACAGGAAAAAGAAATGGAAATATGGACATTGTGGTTCGCGTTGTAAACTGCACATAAAGCCATGCATGCGACGCCGAACCCCAGCAAACACATTACAATTTCAACTAAGATCAAAGTAAGGAATTGAACTTAACTTACTTTTATTCCTATGGAATGTCATTAGATTGATATCAATGTTTCCTCCAAGATTTTCTGCTCCATTGAAGTTCACTCAGAAATCATGATTTCGAACACCAATTCTAAAAACAGATAATTAGACTTGCTATTGTATTTCAAAAAGTTGAATTTCGCAGAATCAAAAAGAACGACACTTCGCACAGATATCGTAGGGAATTGTGGGACGGAAAAAAATGTTTAATGCATGACGCATGAATAAAACATTAGCATTTTATCCAATCATACAAGTGCATTATGCGTATTTTGACGTCATTACTCATGAATTAAACATTGACCTTCCAAAATCAACCTTCAAATTGGACAAATGGCAGCCATGTTTGTTATGTACAAAACCTATGGAAAATCAAAAACGCGCGAAAAGAGTTGCCTCTCTAGCTCCCTTCGGGAGCTTACGTATACGTAAGATCGTATCTCTGTGCGCCATAAACACTTAACCTTATTGGCGGCACGAAGAGCCAAAGCCGCTTAGCATTGGCGCGAACTGGCACCAACTGGTGCCGGCCAAGTGGACTCCTTGAATCTCTCACCATTGATGAAATATGTTGTTTGTTATTTAAAAAAGAAGAGTGTCGCTAAGGCGAGCACATAATACACCCGCCTGTAACATGGAAAATGGAGTTATTGCCTTTGGTCAAGCAAGAAAAGTGAAAGGTGGCGACTTCACCTTTGGATGTCTGACCTCAAAATCAATAGAATTGCTGGTATCTGCGCTAGTATCATACACACCAAAATATATGAGCCTGTAGGTTAAGTTAAACTAAAGTTATCGCATTAACAAGTACTTCAGAATGGCAAGGTAAAAAAAAAACATGTTACTTTGATTTTGACATTTTGACCTCAAAATCAAAAGGCTTTCTGGGATTCATACACACCAAATTATGAGCCTAGGTTAAGTCAAAATAAAGTTATCGCGTTTACAAGGACTTCAGAAGGGTACATTGAAAATGAGTCACTGTGACCTTGACCTTTGTCCTTTTAACCTCAGCATCGTGTCGCTTCATTGCTATCGTACACATCAATTTAAATGAGCCTACACAGCAAAAACTGTGGTGTTAATACAGGACCACACCAATTATATTACACCGGTGATAAATTGGTGGTGTTAGTTTTACACCTATAGGTGTTAATACAACACCTATGGTTGTTACATGTACACTCTTTGGTGTTATGTTCAATCTCTGGGGTGTTATTTTAACACCTCAGGGTGTGGTCCTCTATTAACAACAATTGGTGTTAGTTTTAACACCACAGTTTTTACAGTGTAGGTTAAGTTGAACTGAAGTTATAATTACCTGTGGGATGTTGACTGCCTCGAATAAGTCCACAATTTGAAATAGATAGTCGTTAGGTATTCCTATGCTTTTGCATCCGCTCAAAAAGTTCCCAATATTTTCCATCTGCAAAGGAAAATGAGTTGTCATATTTCATAGTGTATATTATTAGAGGTGTTTTGTTTAATTCTGGGGGCAGCACTGTATCACATGGGATATAATTTGCCACAAACATCTATCGTTCTTCCTACATTTAAGGATTAATTTTAAATAAATCCATTTTCATTTTGCAAATTTTGAAAGTTGCGAATACTTTGTGGAATGAAACTCATAACTGTCACATTCTAGTAACAACAACAACAAAAGCCTTGTTATTGTGGACGGTATCATCGGTATGAATTTAAAGCTAAATAATAATTTTCTGAAGGGTTAACATGATATAATTATGAACAAGCATCGAGGATATGAATGTGACTTCGCCTTTTGGAGAAAGACACTCTAAAAGCAAACAAATTAGGAGTACAAGATGTCCGCCGAAAATCGAGATGCTCCCAAAATTTCAAGGAATGATATAACTGGATTAATATTTATTTTTTGTTTTTTTAAGTCCATGGCCCCGTTCATTACGATTTTTATAACAAATCCACAAATCCAATAAAAAGTTACTGACAGCCAATCATACTGAAGGATTTCAGTAGCTGTTAACTGTTGTTGCAAATTTATCATTTTATTATATGAAATATGAAATATTGTTATTTTCTCGTCATTGTCATGTGAAATGAATTTTCATTCCTCCCTGAACACGTGGAATTCCATTATTTTAACATTTTGTGCTTCAGGCAAGGAGGTCCTAATCGTCAATTTCGTAGAAATTGAAATATTGTATAATTCAAACAATAAAAAAACAAAAGAAATAGTGAGTGACATCATCGACTCTCTCATTTGGATGTAACTGGCTCGTTCATATAACTATTTTGTTGAAAATAAGCGAAACTTTGAAATGTCATAACTTTCTTATTTTACATCCGATTTTGATGAAATTTTCAGCATTGTGTTTGTCTGATTTTTCTCTATTGATTCAAATCAATTTTTTCTGAGGTGGACTTGACCTTTAAGTGCGATCCACATCCACCTCACAATTTTCCTACAAATTGCTTGAAATGTAGAGCGAAATTGACCCTTTTATTCAGGTCGAGGTATTAACTATTTTAAGCTCGCGTTTTGATTTTCATGATAAAAGATGTATTAAGAATGCCTAGATTCCAATGTTGTAGTGCCTTGATGCTCGGCCTTGGCCTTAAGGCCTATTTTTTCAAAGCCTTGGCCTTGAACATTCAAGCCTTGGCCTTGAGAGGGCCTTGGCCTTGATGATTCTGAGCCTTGAAATTTCAAGGCATTTTCAAGGCATTTTGTATTTTGTACTTTCATTTGTTTTATACAAGTAATTATAAATGTTTCAATTGTTCTGTACATCTGACACTTAATACTACCAGTCAGCAGTAGCAGCAGCAGTAAGTGTTTGCCATCAATTGCAATTATCATCACATAATTATGTAACAAAGAGAAGTGATGAAAATTAATATTATTTATTGGTAATATGATGTAATCATGACTAATAAGGATAATGACAATATCAATAATAATGATAATAATTATGTTTAGGATTATAGTCAGTGGCGTAACTAAAGGGGGGGGGCATGGGGGCACGTCCCCCCAATCGGCTGACTAAAAAAAGGAGGAAAAGGGGGAGAAAGGAAGAGAAACGTAGTGGGAAAGAAGACATTAATGCTCATTGTAATGTTATAAACATTTTTTTCATATAAATGAAACATAATTTGCTCAGGGCATATTGTCTTCATTGTTCCTGGTGCTCCCATTGTCTGTTTACCGAGATATATAATCCTGTTATACTAAAACCTCCCGTTTTCAAGTCAATTTACACCAAACTACCAAATATATTTCCTCGCACTTCGAGTTATTCTTTTACATGTACAATAGTATGCTTCTTTTTCATGAATACTTTAAGTGATTGTCCCATTTTCAGGTCTTAATATAAAACGTTTCCTGTCCGTGCTTACGTTCGCAGTAGTGGATTGGTGAAAGATGTCTGCTCTCCATCAATTCCTAGAATGAATCCTTAAAATGTCCCTTTGTCTGTTTTCTGATCTGAATATCAAAAATGTTCAGCTTGCGCTTCGCGCTCGCATCATTTGGTTAGTGAACTACGTAAGGTCTTCTTGAATTCCTACAAACAAGCCTTAAAATGCCCCTCTTCAGGTCTGAATTTCCTAAATTTTCAGCTCGCGCTTCGCGCTCGCTAGATTTGATTAGTGAGATGGGTATGTTAATCATGATTACAAGTGCTTTATGTGCATGTTTAGATGTAAGTCTAACAAAATCAGCAAGCGCTTATTGGCACTCCCATTAGATGACTATGGTGAGATGTGTAGAATCTTAATAGATAAAAGATTCCTAAAATATAGTCCTTAAAATCTTACTGTTTGGTGTCAATATTTACAAAAATTTAAGTTCGCGCTTCGCGCTCGCATTATTTAGCGAGACAGGTAGTATCATGATTACAAAAGATTGATTGTGATTTCCCTTTTTAGGTTTGAATATCAAAAATTTTAAGCTCGCGCTTCGTGCTCGCATTATTTGACTAGTGAGATACATGTCCGTTTATTGGCACTGTCCTTATAAAAAATATCTCTATTAGGTCAGTATACCTGGCAACTGGGCGCGCTTCGCGCGCTCACTAGGCAATTCCAAGTTTTTGCTGGTGCCCCCCAATGCCGTGACCAACGGTACGCCACTGATTATAGTGATTTTATGACAGGAATAATTCTGACAGATCTGACTGCAATTTTGACAACAATTTTCATACTTTAAAAATAGCTTACTCTAAAGAATGATAACAAGGTTGATTTCTATTCCATTAGGTTTTCCTTGTATTATTTTCTTTGACCAACAAGAATGTTATAAGTCTTAATGATATTCTGAAAAGATTCGGTAAACTTGAACACAAACTTCAATTTCGTCATTTCCAAATGGGCTATGGCATCAATGGCATGATGAGCCAAAAATTTTGAGGGGCCAAGCATGGCATACAGAGCAAAATTTTAGGTTTCAAAATCAACAAATTTTGGATTGTGCTTGCATAAATTATTGTTAAGTAAGGTTCGCATTCAATTTACACACAAAAAAAATGCTTAGTATGTCTAGTTTTTAGGTCGGAATATTACAAATTTTTGAGCTCGCGCTTTGCGCTCGCATTATTTGATTGGTGAGTTAGGTATCCTGTTTATGAGTCACTAAATGCAGTCCAGAGCAGCTTCCTTTTCTGGTCAGTAAAAATTTCAGCTTGTGTTTTGTGCTCGCGTTAATTTGTTTAGTAAGATGCACACCTTTTTGGTGATTACAAAAACAGCTCGAAATATTTAAATTTCATTTCTTATTACATCTTATTACAACATCTCGCAAGGATGCCCTTTTAACAGTGATTAGCACCATAATTGACCCAAAATCGAGTTTTACAACTTCAAAATTGATTTTTTTTTCAGAACCACTTGCTCGCTATGCTTTCTATAGCGGGAAATTAAAGCCTTAATCAAAATATCTGTCTTATCAATTCGAAATCACTTAAAAAAGCTTTGCTGAACTGCACTAAAATTCTCATTTTGACTTATACTGTAAGTGCATTTTTGGCTTTGACCTCCCCCCCCCCCAAAAAAAAAAAAAAAACATTCTGCCTCCCCTGTCCCAGGTAGAGGAGAAAGACATATGTTGAGAATGGGCATGCCAGGATCAGATCACCTTGGTAATAATAATTATTGCAATGTGAATCGCCTAGAACAATAATTAAATGTACAAAGGTAACTACATATTTATTTTAATTTTATGTCTAAATCTACATGATCTATCATGAAATTATTTTCGTTTTAAATGTACAAGGGTCAAAAAAAATTTGCTCGCTCACACCTTTTATACATTTGGTCCTGTGTGTCATGTATGCCGCCTAAGCATTGTTGTCTAATTTTTTTCCATATATTGCACAATTGAAATGCCTTGGCCTTGAGGTTTTCAGGCCTTGGCCTTGGCCTTGGGTTTCCATGCCTTGGCCTCAGCCTTGGTTATTGAAGCCTTGGCCTTGGGTATTAAAGCCTTGGCCTTGGAGGTTTGAGCCTTGACTACAACACTGCTAGATTCTATGATTAAATCTGAAACACGTGCGCGCATCTGCTCGCGCTATTAATGTAGGAAGATTTCCTATTACTCATGCTTTACAAAACATGAATATAGTGTCCCGTTTTGGGGCCCAAATTTTTTTTTTCCGCTCGCGCTTCGCGATCGCATCAATTGTTAAGTTATATATCTTTTTTTCTGTTTAAGTTACAAAAAGTGCTTAAAATTTCTATTCTTTTCTGTAAAAGTGTAAAAAAAAATCAGCTCGCGCCTGGCGCTCGCATTATTTGATGGTTGAAATACGTATCGTCTTCATGGCTAACTGCAAGCAGTAGGTAGGCATACCTTTTCGATCAGTTCAAAACGTGTATCAAGAATTTCTGCTCGCGCATCGCGTTCGTAGTAATAATTTAGTTGCATACACATCTTTTTCAAAATATCAAACATTGCCTAGAATGTTCAGATTTTTGGAAAAAATACATAAAATTTCAACAACAAAAAAATTGCTCGCGCTTTGCGCTCGCATTATATAAATCAGGATTATAATATTATATATTTATATTGATTTATAAGAATAAAGCTAAGAAGTAACTATTAAGACAGACCCTTCAAAGAAACAAACAAAAATCATGTTCGAGCGGCCGATCAGGGAAAATATGACTGAAAACAAAATTCCGCCCCCCCCCCCCTATTGGCGAAGGCTGGATCCGCCCTAGAGCGGTGTAGTGGTTTAGTCACTTGACTCTTATCTAAGGGTCAAGAGTTCGAATACCACTGGTGCTATTTTCTTTGGTAGGGAACTTAAGAAGGTCAAGTCCACCCCAGAAAAATGTTGATTTGAATGAGTATATAGAAAAAAGGCCAACAAGAATAACGCTGAAAATTTCATCAAAATCGGATGTAAAATAAATGACATTTAAAGTTTCGCTTAGTTTTCAATAAATATTCATATAGTCCAGTAGATATTTTTCATACCTGGAAAAGTTGTTAAGTACAAGGTTTTTTTTGTTGATTTGCGTTCTAGATGGGTATTGAAGTAAATTCAGCTTGGTTGCCACTTTGGCAACCTTGAGCATTTTTTTAATTAGCCTAATTAGCATAATCATCTAATTAGCATATTACGATATGTAATATGCGACTTCTCTTAAACCAGAAAGATTAAAAACATAAATAATGTCATTTTACTAAGAGGTCCTGTGACGAGGAATCGATTTATAGCAATAGTTCAAATATTTAAGTAATGCAATTATCGTAATCAGCCTAATTAGCATAATGAGCTAATTAGCATAAGTGTAATATGTACGTATTTGTGGATGTCTATCAAAAAAATTCCCAATATGTAGATAATGCATCTGTTTAAGGGTTTTCTATAGCGAGGAATTCATTTATGACATTATTTTTCAATTTTAACCAATGTAATTGCTGTAATTAACATAATTAGTATAATGCACTAATTAAGACATATACATGTACATGTGTAATACATATAGAAATATATATTTCTTTGTCATTTCATATCAAGAATGTCCGAAAACATGGTTAATACAGCTACCCTATGCTTGTTTTCTATGGCGAGGAATTCATTTATGACATTATTTTTCCCTTCTTACCAATGTAATTGTCGTAATTAGCATAATTAGCATAATGCGCTAATTAACATATTACATACATGTATATGTGCAATACATACATTCCTTTGTCATTTTATATCGAAAATGCCCGAATACATAAATAAAACAGCTATCCCATGGTTTTCTATGACGAGGAATTAATTTCTGACATTATTTTTTCCCCTTTTTACCAATGTAATTGTCGTAATTAGTATAATTAGCATAATGCGCTAATTACCATAATACCATATATGTGCAATATATACATTCCTTTGTCATTTTATATCGAAAATGCCAAATACATAAATAAAACAGCTATCCCATGGATTTCTATGACAAGGAATTAATTTCTGACATTATTTTTTCCCCTTTTTGGCATTGTAATTGTCATAATTAGTATAATTAGCATAATGCGCTAATTAACATATATGTGCAATACATATATTCATTTGTTATTTTATATCGAAAATGCCCGAATACATGAATAATACAGCTATCCCATGGTCTTCTATGATGAGGAATTGATTTCTGACATTATTTTTTCCCCTTTTTACCAATGTAATTGTCGTAATTAGTATAATTAGCATAATCCGCTAATTATCATATATGTGCAATATATATATTCCTTTGTCATTTTATACTGAGTGAGAATTCCCGAAAACATAAATAATACAGGCATACAGCTATCCTATAGTTTTTCGATGATGAGGAATTCTTTTGTGACATTATCTTTTTCCTTTAAACAATGTTATTGTTATAATTAGCTTAATTAGCATAATTCGCTAATTAATATATATTTGCAATAAATAGGTTTCTGTGTCAAAGTACTGTCTACATCGGCCTGAAAACATATATAATACAGCTCTTCTAATGTTTTCTATGTTGATGAATTCATTTATGACAGTAATTTTCTATTTTAACCAATGTCAATGCCTTAATTAGAATTACTGGCCCAATGCACTAATTAACATCTATGTGCAATATATCAAGTATATATTCCTATGACCAGTGTGTTGGCTCAATTGGTAGAGCATCCGTCTCACAACCGGGAGGTCGGGGGTTCAAACCCCGGCCGCATCAGACCAAAAGACGTTAAAAGATGGGAGTTGCTGCTACCCTGTTTGCAGGGGCGGAAATCTCTCCCAAAAGGTAGGGGGGACACAGGAGCGGATCCAGCCTTCGTCAATATGAGTGGTGAATTTGTTTCAGCCATATTTTCCCCGATCTGCAGCTCGAAGATGATTTTTGTTTGTTTCTTGGAAGGGGTAGTCCTCATTAGTCACTTCTTATAGCTTTATTCTTATAAAGTAATATATGATATCATAATCCTTCTTTATATGATGCGAGCGCAAAGCGCGAGCTAATTTTTTTAAAGGATTTTATGTATTTTCCCTCAATTTTGAACTGATTCTGGGCAATGTTTGTTATCCTGAAAAAGATGTGTATGCAACCTAATAATTACTACGAACGCAAAGCGCGAGCAGAAATGAACTGATGGAAAAGAAACCTGTTAAAGTAGCATTTAACAATCAAATAATGCAAGCGCGAAGCGCGAGCTGAATTTTTTTACATTTTCACCTAAAGAATGGAAATTCTAAGCACTTTTTGTAACTTAAGCAGAATAGGTATATAAGTAAACAATTAATGCGAGCGTGAAGCGCGAGCGGAAATTTTTGAGATTTAGTCCTATAATATTTACTGTACGAGACACTCAACATATTCATGTTTTGTAAATCCTGAATAGGAAGAGTATCTATATTGCGAGCGCAAAGCGCGAGCAGAATTTTTTTATATACGTTTGGAACTGGTACCTGTTGAAAAGGTACCTGTTAAGGACTGCTTGCACTTAGCCATGAAGGCGTTACATATTTCAACAATCAAAAAATGCGAGCCGAAGCGCAAGGTGAAAATTTTTGAACTTTCTAAAGAAAGAATGGAAAATTTTAATCAGTTTTTGTAATCGTGAACAGGATAGCTATATAATTTAACGATTGATGCGAGCGCGAAGCTCGAGCAGAAAAAAAATCGAGATTTAGACCTAAAAATGGGCCACTCTGTTCATGTTTTGTAAATCATCATAAGGATGAGTAATATGGGGTCTTCCTACATTAACAAAGCGAGTACAAAGCGTGAGCAGAAAAATTTTGATATCGTGATCTGAAACTGGATAACGATTTTAATTAGAGAACAAGTTGAGTATCTGAATAAACATGCGCGAGCGTGTTTCATATTTAGACCTAGAATCTATACTAGGCATTCTAAATACAACTTTAATCATGAAAATTTGATATTCCGATCTGAAAATTTCAGAGTCAATTTCAGCTTTATATTTCAAGCACTTTGTAGAAAAATTGTAATTGAGTTTTGACATAGGACCGGGACATCCTTACGACATGTCATTATATGAAAATGATGACTATCTCGAGATGAAACAAAAGGGACAATTTAATTATTGAATTAATATCATATTTATTAATGCCTAATGAGGGCGCAGAATCTGATATCATGGCATAAATACTGGATATTTCACTTTTGTGATTATAAATGGGATGCATCAGTTAATATATTTTTAACCATTAATGCGAGCGCAAATCGTGAGCTAATTTTTTTGATAAACTGTCATGAAAAGGGGATTTTAAGTAGTAATTGTTTATATAACTCGCCAATCAATGCGAGCGTACAGCGCGCCAGCTGATACGTCTTGACAATCAGACCTGAAAAGGGATATTTTGAAAACTTAATGGAATACACGAAAATAATAGGTACCTGATAAATCAAAATTTGCGAGCGCGCAGCGCAAGCAGCAAATGTTAACATTCAGACCATAAAACTGACATTTTTACAGAGCACTTTTTAAAAATCACTTTGTAAATTACACAAAATAATGAAAGTTTGATTTCCGAGGTGAAATATGTTATGTATATTGACTTCCAACCTTCATATTCGAACTCAATATTTAACAAGATATGTAAATCACCTAACAGGCAATGCGAGCGCGAGCGAAAATTGTATGTAGTGGCATGAAAGATTCTTTTTATTTTCCAAGTCTTCCCCTCATCTTATTTCATGCACTCTTCCTTCTCTTCTTTTCTCCTCTCTTTTCCTTCATTTTTCTTTCTTTCCTTTTTTTATTTTTTTTGCTCCACAAAGAGGGGGGGGGGGGGGCTCGGCCCCTGGATCCGCCTATGGGGGCAAGAAGCGGGAAAATTTGACAGGCAAATAAAAATGTTATCATCGCCAAAGTAAGGTCATCTCGTCCCAAAATACATGTTTTATTTCGATTTAGAATTATGTATTTCTTACCATCATAAAAGACCAAAAATAGTAGGGGGGACATTTGATATTGTGTCCCCCCTACTTTTTTGAGTTGGGGGGGACACGTCCCCCTGTCCCCCCTGGGATTTCCGCCCATGCCTGTTTGACATTCAACGATTAAAGGGATAGAGCCTTGTCGAACTGGCCCTGCTCAGCGGCTGCCGGCCGGGCCCACGATCAATTGGGCAAAGCAAATTTTCGGAGTATTTCATGTCTATTTCGTACAATGAATTATGGATTTTCATTTTTTCATTTTTTCTTTGTTAGTTTATATCGAGTGTGCCTGAAAACATGAAAAATACAGCTATCCTATGGTTAGTGGTAATTAAAATACAGGTGCAATACATATATTTCGTTGTCAATTAAGCTAATTACACGATTAACATTGTTTGAAGTGAAATACGATATCATAAATGAATTCCTCGACATAGAAAACTCTGAAATAACTGTATTATTCATGTGTTCGGGCATTTTTTAAATATAAAATGACAAAGGAATATATATATATATGCAATCAAATCGTTAATTATGTTAATTAGGGCAGTATACTGATTGCACTAATTACAAAATAACATTTGTTAAACGGGGAAAATAATGTCACAAAAGAATCATAGAAAACCATTGGATAGCTGTAATTGTTTATGTTTCCAGGCTTTCTCAATATAAAATGACAAAAGAATATATATATATATCTATATACATTTATATACATATACATATTGCACATATATGTTAATTAGTGCATTATGCTAATTAAAAAAACCACATTAAAAAGGTAAAAATAATGTCATAAGTGAATTCCTAGTCACAGGAAACCATTGGATAGGTGTACTATTCATGTTTTCGGGCATTCTTGATATAAAATGACAAAGGAATATATATTCATATGTAAAATATTGCTCATAAGATAATTAGCGCATTATGTTAATTACGCTAATTAAAACAATAACATTTGTTAAACGGGAAAAATGATTTCACAAAAGAATTCCTCATAGAATAATACCATAGGATAGCTGTATTGTTTATGTTTTCAGGCTGTTGTAGTACGGTACTTATGGACAAATAAATCTAAATGTATATGTTAATTAGTGCATTATGCTAATTACGCTAATTACAGTGATTACATCGGTTAAAATGGAAAAATAATGTCATAAATGAATTCCTCGCTATAGAAAACCATAAAAAGGTTGCATTATTTACGTATTGTGAATTTTCTGGATAGACATCCACAAATACATATATATATATATATATATATATACAGTGCATTACACTTATGCTAATTAGTTCATTATGCTAATTAGGCTGATTACGATAATTGCATAACTTAGATATTTAAAAGATTGTTATGCCTGGATTCAACGTCACAGGACCTCTTAGAAAAATGATATTATTTATGTTTTTAGTCTTTCTGGTTTAAGAGAAGTAGTATATTACATATCGTACATATGCTAATTAGATGATTATGCTAATTAGGCTAATTAAAAAAATTGCTCAAGGTTGCCAAGGTGGCAACCAAGCTGAATTTACTTCAATACCCATCTAGAACACGAATCAACAAAAAAACCTTGTACTTAACAACTTTTCCATGTCTTGTACATGGCCTATGAGACCGTCTACTGGATTAATATGAACAAGTCGGTAACATGCAAATGAGAGAGTCGATGATGTCTATCACTCGCTGTTTCTTTTGTTTTTTTAATGTTTAAAAAAGACAATCTTTCAATTTCTATAAATTTGACAACAGAGACCAACTTGACTGAACCATAATAAAAAAAAGTTATTCTGTCATGCTCAGAGAGGAATAAATCTTTCTTTCACATGACGAAGGAAAAATGAGAATAATTCAGATATTTTTTTCCTTTTTTCCATTTTCATTTCATTTATTTCATTTTCAACATATATACAATTATAACAAGTCAATATCATAAAAATTATACCAATGTCATAAAATCAACTTGAGAAGGACATGTTATAAGAAAGTTACATACAAAATAATCATGTGTAAAGGATTTGTGATTTATAATTTGTAAAAATCGAGGATCCCATTAAAAAGCAAAGCTTGTATATTATGGGCTCCTCAAAATATGTATAGCGCATATGATACATGTATACACAAAAGTCGAGTATAATTAAATTCATTATTCAGCTTGACCTGTTTGCAACGAGTATTGCAATGATATATGATAAACAACGCGCATACGCAGTATAGTAAGTTGTAAGTAAATTTTCTCAGTTGATATGGCAAAAAGCATCAAAAAACATAAAGCGCATGCGTGAGTCGCCGACAGCATGGTAGTCGGATCGCAAGGTGTGCGGTTTCGAGGCTTATGACTACCTTGCTATTCATCTCTACTCGCCACTTGCGACTGAGTGAGTAGAAATGTGACGTCACAGCTCTTGTCAGCTTGAGAGTCGCAGACCGGTCAGAGACAAGTCGCAAGGAAAATCGTAAGAATTCGACATGTCGAATACTTAGGACTGGATCGCAAGCTCAATCCAACTTCCCGCCAATCAGAAAGTAGAGTTGAACGACGCGTATATGATAAAGAACGCGCATACGCAGTAGTTAGCACACATCCTCAGTTGCTATGACAAAAAGCGCATGCGTGAGTCGCAGATCGGATCGCAAAGTGTGCGGTGTCGATGCTTATGACTACCTTGCGGTTCATCTTCTTCACTCAGTCGCAAGCCAGTCGCAGACCAGACGGGTCGTAAGGTGTGCGGTGGCTTTTACCGCCCGACTGGTCTACGACTGGCTTGCGACTGAGTGAGGGGAGATGTGACATCACAGCTCTTGTCAGCTTGATAGTCGCAGACGGGACAAAGACAAGTCGCAAGGAAAATCGTAAGAATTCGACATGTCGAATCCTCAGGACTGGATCGCAGGCTCAATCCAACTTGTCGAATTCCCGCCAATCAGACAGCACAGTTGCACGACACGTATATGATAATCAACGCGCATACGCAGTAGTAAGCGCATTTTCTCAGTTGCTATGGCATAAACACTTGACTACCGATGGGGACGGATGTACTTTAAGAGCGCTCTTGGCCATTGTCGCCGCAACTATTACACGACTTATTTTTTCATTATAACTGAGGATGGATCTGATATTTGAGTAACTGTATCTTCTATATCTGCTTTTGGATTATTAATGTCTTTACTTCATAAAAACTTATCTTTACCACGAATAACCAGATACATTCTTCGATTTATTCGTAGCCATTATGCACCCACGCACTCGCTCTAAAGGCCACCGCACACCTTACGACCCGAGCGGTCGCCGACTGGCTTGCGACTGGGTGAGGGTAGATGTGACGTCACAGCTCTGGTCTGCTTGAGCGTCGCAGACCGGTCAGAGACAAGTCGCAAGGAAAATCGGAAGGATTTGACATGTCGAATCCTTATGACTGGATCGCAAGCTCAATCCAACCTCCAGCCAATCAGACAGTAGAGTTGCTTTGCGCGTATTCTGATAAACAATGCGCATACGCAGTAGTAAGCGCAATTTCTCAGATGCTTTGGCAAAAAGCAAAAAGCGCATGCGTGAGTGGCAGATCGGATCGCAAGGTGTGCGGCAACGAATGTAGAGGGCAGCAACACACAAGCGTGTTGCTATAAGGAAGGTCAACTCGATACGCGCATGCAACTGAGCTGCGCGATAATTTTATTGTTCATGACAACCAACGAACGTAGAGGGTAGCAACACACAAGAGTGTTGCTCTAAGGAAGGTCAACTCGATACGCGCATGCAACTGAGCTGCGCGCATATTTTATTGTTCATGACAACGAAATCAAATGCCGATCAAATACAACAACAAATTAGTAGTGATCAAGAAACGAATATGAAAGAATACGACTACAACGATATCAAAGATAACATTAAAAAATATGTTGAGGGATATACATAAATATGAAAACATACTTTGATATTTAAAACTTTACAAATGCAAGTTTCAGGAAACTAAAATCATTACCAAATCGGTGATTGTTGTTATCAGCGATTTCACCAGACGGCTGAATTAGGTGATTTGCGCCGAGACGATTTTGTGACCACTCGCAAAGCATTTCGGGATTGAATATGTCCCCCTTATTTTCTCTGGGCTCTTCGCTGAACCCATCATCATTCTATGCTTAAGCTACATTATGCTCCGTCGTCTGCTTAGATTTCAACCCCCTAGTCTAGCACTGGTACTTGTTCTGCTAGGCGTCGATCAGCATTTATCTGCAGTCAATATAGGCCGTGACTCATTTATTTATTTATTAGAGCAGGCATCAATGCCAATGGGTATTAAAAAAATAATTCACGTATCTATCAGTAGTATGTTATCATTTCTTTTCACAATTTTCCCCAAAACTTATAAATTTAGAAATACATTCCAATCAGTAATAAGTGAAGTCTACATCTAACCTAGATCTTGATCATGTTGATCGATAGACCAAAAGCTTCAGTCTCTGTATTTTGGTTGCTCTGCTGAACTGCGCTGGTTCACTCACCGATGGAGATTATAGTAAAATGTCAGAAATTGTTGAATAAATCCCCAGAAACGACGGTTATTCTTGTCTAGTTGATCGATAGACCCAAGTCTAAAGATCTAACTTTATTTGTCTAACTAGACAAATGCTCTGACCAGTCTCGATCTGTTTGTTGAAGATGTTGTTCCACACTGGATATCTAAGTAGATCTAGAATAGATCTAGCATGACTTGTTGGTATGAGATAGTCTATGCAACAATTAAAAAAAATACTAAAATACTAAAACGACGGTTATTCTTGTCTAGTTGATCGATAGACCCAAGTCTAAAGATCTAACTTTATTTGTCTAACTAGACAAATGCTCTGACCAGTCTCGATCTGTTTGTTGAAGATGTTGTTCCACACTGGATATCTAAGTAGATCTAGAATAGATCTAGCATGACTTGTTGGTATGAGATAGTCTATGCAACAATAAAATAAAATACTAAAATAATAATAAACTCAAAACAGATGAATTCCACATTGTCTTTATAGTATAGGACGCCTAAATCTAGACCATTTGAGGGTTGGTCCATGCAAGCTAAGTTTGGTTCAATTAAGGCCAGCCTGCATGGGCTAGCCGCTAGGAGGTTATGATTTTTTTTAGTCCGTTAAATGCCTATAGGGTAAAGTCTAGATCTAGAACTTGAAGATTTAATGGTTGGCAAGTTACCGTCCCTTATGGAACAAACACAGTGTTACCACAGTGTGTTCACATAGTTGACTATGTGTAAACTATGTGTTAACTATGTGGTCACAGTGTTGTCACAGTGTGAGACTTCAGATCACATCGTTAATCACATAATTGCCCACATAGTTGGGTAACAAACACAGTGTTACCACAGTGTGTTCACATAGTTGACTATGTGTAAACTATGTGTTAACTATGTGGTCACAGTGTTGTCACAGTGTTGTCACAGTGTGAGACTTCAGATCACATAGTTAATCACATAATTGCCCACATAGTTGGGTGACAAACACAGTGTTACCACAGTGTGTTCACATAGTTGACTATGTGTAAACTATGTGGTCACAGTGTGAGACTTCAGATCACATAGTTAATCACATAATTGCCCACATAGTTGGGTAACAAACACAGTGTTACCACAGTGTGTTCACATAGTTGACTATGTGTAAACTATGTGGACACAGTGTTAGACTTCAGATCACATAGTTAATCACATAATTGCCCACATAGTTGGGTAACAAACACAGTGTTACCACAGTGTGTTCACATAGTTGACTATGTGTAAACTATGTGGACACAGTGTTAGACTTCAGATCACATAGTTAATCATAATTGTCCACATAGTTGGGCAAAAAACACAGTGTTGCCACAGTGTGTTCACATAGTTGACTATGTGTAAACTCAGATCACATAGTTAATCACATAATGCCCACATAGTTGGGTAACAAACACAATGTTACCACAGTGTGTTCACATAGTTGACTATGTGTAAACTATGTGGTCACAGTGTTAGACTTCAGATCACATTGTTAATCACATAACTGCCCACATAGTTGGGTAACAAACACAGTGTTACCACAGTAAGTTCTTCAATCATACCCGAGAAAAATTTAACAAGCAAGAACAAGGGTCTTCAAGCTCGCGCAGGGCGGGGGGGGGGGGGAGCAGGGAGGAGTACTACACTTGAAAAATTGTTTGATGCACTATTCCCAATACAATATCCATTTAGTTTTTAATTTACACTGAAATTTTGCCGGTAATTTTGATATTTGATGATTTTTTTATTTTCTTTTAAGATCATCATCGCAATGGATAAACTATCAGTAAAGGCTATAACGTTAATAGAGTTATAGATCTATACTAGATATCCGGAACTCTTCGGTAAATCTCGGCCTCGGAAATCTATTTTCGGCGAGGCATGCTAGCGCTAGCGCGCGCGCTAGTGTAATACATGTGCGTTTCAAATTCACTCGCTAAAGCTCACCGACGCCCGTTACAGTTTATCGCTTCATCCAATATTTACGCCCGTTAGAATCTGATCTTACTGCACTTTGTCTTAATCTTCTTGAATTGATAAGGATATCAACCATGTGCGTCTTAGTACACTGGGTGGAAACAAGGAACTGTTACTTCTAGCGATTTTGTAACAAACAAAAAGATGTCGGTCAACTTGGTGGACCCGAAGTTTGAGGGCCTGGTGGAGTCCGGAACCCCGCAGAGAAACGGCCGAAACATTGGCTGGGATGTGGAAGGCCAAGGTGTTAGTGGCCAGTGGTAAATATACATTATTATATCCTGATTTGTACCTAATATGTAATTATTTATGCTCTCCCTTTGTCCAGGGGTAATTGCCGAAGAACCGTATGTATATAGATCTATAGGCTATGTGGTGCTCGACTAGCCTGGAGGCGTCTGAAACTGAAGTGAAAGTCATGATTTCATTTAGGCAGTGTATACAGCCACACCCATGACACCCGTGTGTCTTTACCATCCAGCCACACGCGTGTGGTTATATCCAGAACACCTATCTGTGGATACCGCCACACGCCGCCAGTTATAACAGTAAAACACGTATGTAGGTCTGACCGTCTATATCACGATCAAAATAACTTCATTTCTTCATTAAATTCTTACATTCTAAACCCCTTTGATTTCTTTAAATCGTTTCAATTCATTCTCACCGTCTTCTTTCCTTGCTTTTCTTGTCTTGTTACAAAAGGCCGCCTGTTAAATAGCAAATTTCCACACTTTTTCTACTTGTGTCGATTCTCTACTGACTCTAGGCTATGTGCGCGTACGTGCGTACGTACGAAACCCAAACTGTGTATGTCGCTGCGCTAACGCTGTATGGGTCTGCCACCGCGAAGAAAGCCAGAATTGACACAAGTAGAAAAAGAGAATTTGCTGTTAAACAGACGACCGTTTGTAACAAGACAAGAAAAGCAAGGAAGAAGACGGTGAGAATGAAATTGAAACGATCTAAGGATATCAAAGCCAAAGGGGTAAAATGTAAGAATTTAATGAAGAAATGAGGTTATTTTTATCAGGATATAGACGGTCAGACCTAAATACCGTACGTGTTTTACTGTTATTACTGGCGGCGTGTGGCGGTATCCACAGATAGGTGTTCTGGATATAACCACACGCGTGTGGCTGGATGGTAAAGACACACGCGTGTGGCTGTATACACTGCCTTTAATTTTACCCAGGGAACTCCCGCCCGCTACGCGGGCGGGAGTTTCCTGGCCTGGGTTACTATGAATTTAGCTCTACATAGTACTCTACGTAGTCGTAGGGTTACTCCCCACTGACGCCTGGGATCACGAGCTATATTCACCCACGTACTGGTACAAAACCTGAAACTTTCGCCCCCGAGATTTCTACTTTCCCTCTAAATCTAGCCCTAAAACATGTAGGCCTACCTGTCATGGGGTTCAACTTATTTTCCAAGTGAAGTAGATTACCGGGTGTAACATTTCTGCGATATTGATTTCATTTTTAAGAAGAATTCACAAAAAAACGAATCACGCGATTTGCGTGCTGTCGCCAAGCGAAAGACAACGAAATCAAGATGGCGACATAAACACGGCCGTAAGCTCTTTCCATCTTTTCTACTAGCCAGGAGGCTTCTAAAGAGTAAAAAATCATTTACTAATACTATACTAACGTAGTCTTGAGGAAGCAATGATGATGATTTTTTTAGATATGTCATATACTTCTTTCATTGACGTCTTGACACTCTCTCCATAGTGTCTTAAGCGAAGGACCAAAACAAAGATGGATTTCCCTAGAAAATCCATCTTTTTAAACCAAAATCACAAGAATTCTATTAATTCTATTCATTCTTACACCTTCCTACGCCTAATGCGTAGGGAGGTGATAAATATTATTATATAAAAAATATAAAATTTAGAGATAGAAATTAGAGATGAAAATTCTTATTCAACAAATCTTAAAATTTATTTCGTGATCATAAATAATTTAAATATTAATATGAATTATTTATAATGAAAATATAAATTTTAATGGGTTAGTTAATGATTTGTTAAATAAGAATTCTCATCTCTAAATTGTTAAGACGGGATTGCTTTCCGGAAGTACGTCATACATAAGCGGTTCAAGGTCGACGCTATTGTATTTCCATTGTTTACATGTGGAACGGGGGGTCTACGCGGCATCAGTTAGGTAAGAAATCTTCATTTTTTATATTTTTTATAATAATATTTAAAACCTTCCTACGCATTAGGCGTAGGAAGATGTAAGAATGAATAGAATTCTTGTGATTTTGGTTTAAAAAGATGGATTTTCTAGGGAAATCCATCTTTGTTTTGGTCCTTCGCTTAAGACACTATGGAGAGAGTGTCAAGACGTCAATGATGAAGAAGTATATGACATATCTAAAAAAAATCATCATCATTGCGTCCTCAAGACTAATACTAACGTATCTTATGGTGTGTTTATGCTTCCATTGCGAGGACAGAATCAGCGATTTCAAACGTCGATTCAAAACGCCGATCGTAAACGTGGTTCTGGGAGTGCTGTTTATGCTTAACTTTTCAGAGCATATCATGATCTCCAGCTGGCTTCGCATCGTAAAGCGAGGTCAAATTGGGCGCGCCTTTTTTCAAAAGTTTTTTTTTTCGATTGTTGTTTTTACGTAGAGATAACAAGGAGCAATACGACTGTATTTGCCCGCGGATTTTCATCTCACCGGAAGCATGTACCAAATGACGTCATTTAAACACGTTTATGATCGTGGTTCTGTTTATACTTCCCCAGAAAGCCTGATTCTGGTCAAACAACGTTTACAAACGCACCTTTTTGTGAGTTTACGATCGGCGTTTTGAAACAGCGTTTAAATGAAAGTAAGCATGGACGCAACCGTGTTTTGGACTAATCACGTTTGGAAACGCTGATTCTGGCCTGAAAAGTGGAAGCATAAACACGGCCTTACTCTCACCTAGCCAGGCGGCTTCTAGTTCTAGAGAGTAAAAATCAGTTACTAACGTAAGGTTACTCTCATCCGAAGCCAGGTCCTTCTCATTGACCCACACGACGGAAGCCAAACCACCTGAAACTTTCACCCCAAGATTTCTACTTTCCTTAATAGAAAGATCTAGGCCTAAATCATGTTCATTGAAAAAAACTTCATTTCCGACATTTCTACGCTCTCGTTATTTTTGAACAAGAATTCATCAAAAAAAATTAGAGAAATATTGTGAAAAGACGGAAGAGACTTGCCCGATGTTTACGCCGCCATCTTACTTCCTATTGTTCTTCGCCAACGTTACCTGACGCACGCGTCTATTAGAAGGAAGACCTGGCTTCGTATGAGAGTAACCTTACGTTAGTAAATGATTTTTACTCTCTAGAAGCCGCTGGCTACTCTCACCCACGTTACGCGACTCAAGCGTCCGTATCGTGGGTGAAGAACAATAGAAAACAAGATGGCGGTGTAAACATCGGGCAAGTCTCTTTTTTTCCATGACAATTTTTCATTTTTTTAATGAATTCTTGTCTAAAAATAAATTCCATAGCATAGAAATGTCGGAAATGAAGTTGTATCCAGGTACATGATTTAGGGCTAGATCTTTTAGAGAGAAAGTAGAAATCTCGGGGGCAAAAGTTTCAGGTTTTGGCTGCCTACATGCACATGTATACAATAGAAGCCCTGGCTTCGTATGAGAGTAAGTTACGTTAGTAAATGATTTTTGCTCTCTAGAAGCCTCCTGGCTAGACTGGATTAGCATTACATCGGCTAATTAACAAATTTGGGGACAAATTTAATGATGTAAAGATTCTTACTAGTTTTTAAATAATAATTATCTTATTTAGATCTACTGAAAAATATGTCTACAACTCAAAATAGTTTGTGTGTACAGAATTCAGATAAAATTATTTATGTCTATAACTTAAAAACTGGTGTCTGAATTCTGATTTGATAACTTGTCTACAATGTATACTCTGTAGTAATAATTCTAATAATGCTAAAACCCCATTTTTACAATGCATTTCATAAATGGCTCTTTGAAATTACTCTGATTATTTATGTCTGTCCTTAATGTGCCTGTCCCTTACAGAAAAAAAAGCTGATGTACTAAAGAAAGAGAAGGAGTTCCTAAACACTGCAACCAGAGTAGATGAGGCTATGGATGAGTCTGATGCCACAGATGAGGACATGGAGGATGAGGCTTCAACCTCAAAAAAGATGTGAGAAAGAGGGTACGTTGAAACTTTACATTCAACTTAAATTTTTAAGACGTGCATGGATCAGGAAATTTTGAAGCATACTAGCCAGGAAATTTAGTCCAAAGTGATAAGTGTTTACCTGAAGCAGGCCAGACTTTATTCTGTGATTTGCAAAAAAAAAATGACTTATACATAACTTGATATCGCTGCCAGTGGTGATTCAAAAAATTGCTCTTAAATTTCTACTTGAAAAAAAAAATTGATGGAATTGGAAAGTATTGGTGGTACTACTTCAATAAAAGAAAATTCATTAGAAAAACTAAAAATAATGATACACTTATGAATTTTGTCTGGATTCCTAGTCTAGATACAGAATTGCATTGGATTTGCACATGACTGCGTACCCAGGTGTCGCAAATTTGAACTCAGAAGATATGCGAGACTTAAATGTGAGTGGCGCGGCGCGGTCACCCCAAAAAATCGTAGCTGGATGGTCTTGAAAAATGTTGAGCGGGGGAGGGGGGGCTACATTAAATTTAATTTTAAAAATTCTAAACATATTCCATATCTGTTCATATTTTATTTCCATTTTTGGTTGCAGGTTGGGAAAGCTGACAGATCTGCTATGGCAGAGCTTCTAAAGAAGAAAAAGACTGAAGACCAGCGGAACCATAAAGGTCAGTTTAAAAGTTTATTATTTACGGCAAGATTCTGTGGCCAATTAAATGAAAAATCATGACCAGAAAACAAAATTCTCATATGTCCAGAAAGAGTATCTCTCCAGAGCATTGCATTCATGCTTTTGGTGCAAATAGAATTTTACATCACAACAAAGAATACCTCTTAATTATCGAAGGTTAAACATATACCACATAAAAATTGTATCTGAAATTATGATGGAGTAGATGCTCTTTCAGGACATACATCTATATGAGATGAGAGTTATGTTTTCCGGACATGCTTTTTCATTAAATTGGTGATTTTTTTAAATGTTAAAGTTTTTTTCTGACTCTCTTGGTATATCATTGTAGGATATTGGCACTCTAAATGGATGAATTTCCATTGCTAGCCCTGGCATATCAACATTCACAAATAACACTGTGTCTCACACACAGATTTGCGTTATGGTAAATTCTAGTAGAAGGGGCTATGAAATGATGTGTCTGAGGATATATCCACCGCAAAAATAAAAAAAATCACTTTCAATTTTTGAAAAAATTGCATTTTGGCCAATTCATATCGTCTGTGATGTCATAAAATCATATTCTAAAAAAAATCTCTGTTCTTTAATGATATTTATCAAACCTTCACTGATATATTTCTCAATTTTTTTTTGTTTCTTATTACAACCAATTATTCATCAGGGTGAACTTCCCCTTTGATAGCTTTTACATTTTCTTGTGTATTTTGCCAAGAATGATTGTCTCTGCGTGAATCTACAAATGAATTCAGAATATCACAATTACTGTAAATAGGAAGATGCTCTGTAATTTCTCATATTACCAAGCTTGTCAATAATTTCAAGGCGGAGGGTTAGGGTGAATCTCCCTGAAAGAGAAACTACATGTACTAGAATAGCACAGTCTCTCCAATGGTAATCTACGGTGAAAATAAGTTTTTGATGTGGAAACAAAAACAAACTAACAGAAAACGGAGGAAAAGGACACCGACTTTGATTTGAATCTACGTAACCATAGAAAACATTTTAATGTTTTAAGTAAGTGATTGATCTTCACAAATGTCTTGTCATTTTACATTTTACAATGATGCTGCCTGTCACCGGTACAATTTCTTCCAGAGCGGCGGACCAAAAAAATTAGAAATTCACAGAGTCAAAGGCTTAGACAATCAACCAGTTTAAGAACTTAATTTCCTTTAAGTCACTTCCTTGTCATTTCATAAGATATTTTCAATCAAGTAGGACTATAGAAATAAGATTACCGAGCCTGAAATCTTGATTTTCTTGCTTTAACTTATCCGCCCCTAATATTATAATCCTGTTTCATGGGTATGCATGGTTTTTTTGTGTGTTTGTGACTCTTAGATACTCCACTGCAGCTGAGTAACAACAGTCACAACAGACGGAACTTGACTTGGCTTTAATTAATATTTATATATGATGTAGAGTCTTTGATAAAGTTTGAGACTTTGAGCCAGTTTTTGTGTCCTTTCATTTTCTTATATTCAGCACACACAACAAGCATGACAACAATTTCCCTGCACTTCCACGGGCCAAGTACGTGCACGCATGGGCCAGAAGCTGAAAGATGTCCGTGCATCTCGAAGACGTGCAGAAAAGCAGGTTTAAGTGTGATACCTTTTTTTTTGTTTGGAAATAAGCCTTAATATTGCCTCATACGAGTCATTAAAAAACCCATTTTATTCTGATCATGGGTATATATTACACGAAAATGTCTTTCATGTATTATGACATGTCTGCTAATACAGCCAACTCAGGTTTATATAGTGTGTGCTTTCAAAATTTATCATGACATGCCAACTCCTGCTTTATCACCTTGTGATATTCATCAAACTCAGATTGATATATTTTTTATATTTATACTATGACAAATCATTTTCTTGCCATGTGCCTTCCGTTTGATACTGTTTCCAAGTTCCAACTAATACAAAGGAATACTTATATGCAGCTATATGGACGCTAATATGTGCACTTCATGCAAGAGATTTGTGGACATTTTTTGGCTCTTGTTCATATTTTTCTGATATTTGTATATAGGTGTGAAAAGGCAAAATATATGCAAAGTGTTCTTATTTTTGAAAAATAAATGTTGGTTACTTGTTCCTGTTTCGAAATTTCACAACTCTCTGTGATGGTAGGGATTTGCTTTACTACATGTATAGGCGTTGCTTTTCCGACTACGGCGGCGTCGTCGTCAACATTGAAATCTTAACCATTGAGGTTAAGTTTTGAAATGTCATAACTTAGGAGTTAGGAAGTATATGGACCTAGTTCATGAAACTTGGACATAAGTGTAACGAAGTATCACTGATCATCTTGCATGAGTGTCCAGGTTGAATGATCAAGTTCATTTAGGGTCTAAGTTTTTTTTTATGTCATAACTTTAAAAATATAAGGGCCTATTTTATGAAACTTGTACAAAAGTTAAATTGCTGATAATCTTACATTAGTGTCAGCCTGTCAGGTCACATGATCAAAGTCAAGGTCACAGCACTGAAACCTGAACTGTTAATTTTTTTAACTGTCATCATCATGATCTATTTCATGAACTTGAACATAAGGGTAATCAAGTACCACTGACAATGAGTTTCAGGTCACATTGTCAAGGCCAATGATCATTTATGGTCAATAAAATTTGACCATGTTTGGTTATCAAAATTGAAATCTTTAACCAAAGTTTTTGAGATGTCATCTTAACTTTGGAATTTTATCGACCTAGTTTAGGAAAATTGGACATGAGTATTTAAAGCCTGTGTATAGCTTTGGTAAAGGGTCAATAATGTGATTGATAATCGAATATCATCTAATATGACAGTCTTACTGAAGCGTAGAGACCGTTAGATATTTTTCCAACTGCACTTCTCTGAGAAAATTTCAAATATTCAAATCTTGGAATATATAGCGCCCTCTCTCGGCGATGCTTGTTTTAAATTTAAAAAATGGGCATTCAAGCGCTTATTTTATAAATTTAGTGATGAGATATCCAAAAGTTACAGACAAAGAACATATCTTAAAAGTTTAAGCCCATTCCATGATTTGGATAGGATTAATTGAAAGACAAAAACGCACAGATATTTTAATTTGATCGGGTGACCCGATCAAGTTAAATTTCCATGTAAAATTGCAAAATTTATCCTGTAAAACACATTTTCATTTCATATCCTCCACATCATAACTGTTATAGGGCATATCCATTCATATTAGCTAGCAATGAATTGGAATAGTGATAGGTGCATTTTGGTGGATTTACCAAAACTATACACAAGCTTTAAGTTTCACTTATCATCTTGCATGAGTTTTAGGTCACATGATTAAGGTCAAAGGTCACTTAGGGTCAATGAACTGTGACCATGCTCGAGATATTTTTTTAAATGTCATAACTTTGAAAGATTATGGATCTGGTTCATGAAACTTGGATATAAGGGTAATCAAGTATCATTGATAGTCTTGCACTAGTGTTTAGTCAAATGATTAAGGTCAAATGTCATTTAACTTTGACTATGTTGGGAGTAATTTTAGAAATGTCTTCATAACTTTGAAAGTAAACTTGAACATTAGGGTAATCAAGTATCACTGTTTTTATTCAAAGTCAGCATTGTTGCTATATTGAATTGCGTGACGCAGGCGAGACTGTCAGAGGCGTTCCACTTGTTTTTTTTTTCAAGTAACCTTTTCTTTTAAGGTTAAACAGGTTATTTTAGTTCGGTGTTTTCATCACTTGTAACCTTGCAAATCTTGTTTCGAATGAAGATACTTGCATTTGAATGAAAGAACAACCTCAAAGATAAATTTGTCAGAATATAGACTCATAAATGTTAGATACCTTAAAGGGGTACATATCAAAATAAATATAGTAAAATCCACCGAGCAAAACGCTGAAAATCTGACAGCAAATAGTGAAGTTATAGAATTTCAAGCTTAGCAATATTTTGTGAAAATAGTCATATGCAAGTCATCATGAATGTGCAATAGGTTGACTAACGATGTCATGTCCCCACCTTCCTTTTTCTTATTTTATTTAATAAAATCATGATCATTTCATATTTTCCTACATGTGTACACGACATGTCTCCCTTGTAACAAAATAAGTTGGCACAATGATTTTCTTACAAACTAAATCAGTTGTCAATCCAATTTTTTAAATTTTATTTGGTGACAAATTTGACTAAATATATTTTTTGAAATAAAATACAAAAGATTACGTGGGGATATCATCAGCTTGCTCATTGCATATTCATGAAGACATGCATAGCACTGTTTTGCCCTAGTAATGCAAAAGTTAAAAATGTAATGACTTTGTCATCCTTGTCAGATTTTTATGAAATTTTCAGTATTTTGTTTTCTCATTTTACTTTATTTGTTAAAATTGTATTATGTCAGCCTGGAGTACCCGTTAATATGTTTACATTTAAGAAATATTTCATACCAGGCTTGTTTCCCCAAACAATTTCATTTCACAACGTATGTTTACTTGTGAAAATCGAGGAGAAAAATTCATGTTTGTATTCACTGTGCTGGTATTTATGACCCAGTTATTTTCATGTTGCTTTTATTTTATTACTGTTTATTAAACTGAACGAAATGAATTTTTTTCATTTTTTATTTCTAATTATATTTTCTCGTGTCTTGTGGATTGCTCTCCCTACTCTTCAGATTGGGACCAAAGCACAATGTCTACCATGATACAACCACCCAAGTACCTACAGCCAGTGACAACAGACAAATTCTCAAATCAATTATGTTGTGATCAGGAGGATGGAAATTTTTAGTGTTGATTTTTTTTTCTTTTTTTACAACTGGGTATGCAAAATGATGAAAGATATATTCTAAAATTTGATTTGAATGGTGACACTAGTATTAGCTTCCACTCCTATTGAGATCAGCACTAATTGGCAATGATGGTATACTTTTGTGGTCAAGATTGCGGGACACTGTGCTTCGTTCCAGTTGGCCTGTGTTGCAGTGGTCTACATGGTATGTGCTGCATGGGTATGTAGTGGACTGCATGTGGTAAATGAGCTAGTGGCACATGCATACCACAGTTTGGTGGATTGTGTAGTCAATGTCCGTGTGGTGGACTGTGTGGTAGACATCACAGTAAGATGAGCACCATAGTGTGGGGGACTATGTGGTGTATGTCATAGTGTGGGGGAGTATGTGGTGTATGTCATAGTGTGGTGGACTCTGTGGTATATGTCATAGTGGGGTGGACTCTGTGGTATATGTCATAGTGTGGTGGACTCTGTGGTATATGTCATAGTGTGGTGGACTATGTGGTATATGTCATAGTGTGGTGGACTATGTGGTATATGTCATAGTGTGGTGGACTATGTGGTGTATGTCATAGTGTGGTGGACTATGTGGTGCATGTCATAGTGTGGTGGACTCTGTGGTATATGTCATAGTGTGGTGGACTCTGTGGTATATGTCATAGTGTGGTGGACTATGTGGTTGATGTCATAGTGTGGTGGACTATGTGGTGTATGTCATAGTGTGGTGGACTATGTGGTGAATGCCACAGTGTAGAGGACTATGTGGTTATAAACGTGTGGTACACAGTGTGTTTAATATGTGTTTTCGGACTATGTGGCGACTGTGTGGCAACACTGTGTTACACAGTGTTGTAAACACAGTGTTACCACACGTCCCAAAATAATATATTAAACACATGTGGTACACGCTGTGAACACACTGTGGTACACACTGTGTTACACACTGTGGTACACACTGTGTTACACACTGTGGTACACACTGTGTTACACACTGTGGTACACACTGTGTTACACACTGTGGTACACACTGTGTTACACACTGTGGTACACACTGTGGTAACACTGTGTTTGTTCCATAAGGGTTAGGCATGAAATCTTTAAAAATCAGTTAGAAAATGCATAAAAATAAAATCACGACGAGCTCAGTCACTTTGCTCTTTCACTTTCGAAATTTCTCCAAAAAAATACGCGTTCTGCCAGCCAAGCCCAGGCCCAGGAAAGTTTACCAATTCTTGCAATATGTAAAAGTCTTTGATTGCACAGAATCAATGGTCAAATTAAGATATGGATGCTGTCTATCAAATCTACTTTCTGCTCAAAATCAGAAATTAAGATGGTGCAATCTATCTAGCTCCCATTTCTGCTAGTCTAGGCCTAGAATTAGGTATAACTAAGGTTAAGTCTAACGCAAAACGATGATGCCACTCTGCAAACGATGTAACATTGCAATCAATTTCCCAGAATTGGCTGATTTCTCTTAAAAATTATTGAAGAAAACCAGGGAAAATTTGAATAGTTGGCCGTTTATTCAAGCTTTAATTTGGCTTTGGAAGTTTGGTTGCTCAATGATTATCGACCTTCGACGCGACGCAGCGCCTGGCTGTGCAGCTCAGCTGCAGCGCGCAGCCAATGCAATGCATCCGATGCATGGGTTTTTTTTCGCCGTCCATAGTCTCGGACTCGAAGTTGAAATTTAGACCCGGATTTCGGGGATTCGGCGCCTTTTTTAAAGATTTATAGACTTAAAAGTCAAATGCAATTTAAAATTTGAAATCTGACCTTGAACAATCATCGTTGATAAACATCAGCCCTGAAGCAATTGCACTTCAAATCAGACCAGGCAAATTAGACGTCATTGTGTATGTTGCTAGAAGATCTATGACGAGTCGACTGAAGCCCCAGCGCATCATCAAGTAGCTACGCGACCGGCCCAGACTCGGCGCACCCAGGCCAGAAAAATGACCTCGATTATTACGGTGGTTGTCTATGCATTTATTAGTGGTGCAGCGAAATTCAGCAGAGGAAAATAAGAGATAAGAGGTATCCTCGTCATAGACTTAATATTCCAAAATAAGAAAAAATGTCAAAATCATGATTATTTAAGCTAAATAATTTCTTTAAAAATAAAAGTAATATTTTTAATATTTCTACCTAGAATAACCGACCTAATAATTGTTCATTAAAAATATTTAAAATTAACAAATGAAAAAAAAATCAACTCGACAAATTTCCGAAAAGTCCCCCTTATTTTTTAGAGTGGTCACAAAATTCGAGCGGAGTTGACCTTCCTTCGAGCAACACGCTTGTGTGTTGCTGCCCTCTACGTTCGATGATGACAACGTAATCAAATGCCGATCCAATACAACAACAAATTAGTGGTGATCAAGAAACGAATATGAAAGAATATGACTACAACGATATCAAAGATGACATTAACAAAATGAGGGATATACATAAATATGAAAACATACTTTGATTTTTAAAACTTTACAAATGCAAGTTTCAGGAAACTAAAATCATTACCAAATCGGTGATTGTTATCAGCGATTTCACCAGACGGCTGTATTAGGTGATTTGCGCCAAACGATTTTGTGACCACTCGCAAAGCATTTCGGGATTGAATATAGCCACCTTACTTTCTCTGGGCTCTTCGCTGAACCCATCATCATTCTATGCTTAAGCTACATTATGCTCCGTCGTCTGCTTAGATTTCAACCCCCTAGTCTAGCACTGGTACATGTTGTGCTAGGCGTCGATCAGCATTTATCTGCAGTCCATATAGGCCGTGACTCATTTATTTATTAGAGCCGGCAGCAATGCCAATGGGTATTAAAAAATTATCACGTATCAGTAGTATGTTATCATTTCTTTTCACCATTTTCCCCAAAACTTATAAATTTAGATATACATTCCAATCAGTAATAAGTGAAGTCTACATCTAACCTAGATCTTGATCATGTTGATCGATAGACCAAAAGCTTCAGTCTCTGTATTTTGGTTGTTCTGCTGAACTGCGCTGGCTCACTCACCGATGGAGATTATAGTAAAATGTCAGAAATTGTTGAATAAATCCCCAGAAACGACGGTTATTCCTGTCTAGTTGATCGATAGACCCAAGTCTAACGATCTAACTCTAACTTTATTTGTCTAACTAGACAAATACTTTGACCAGTTTCGATCTGTTTGTTGAAGATGTTGTTCCACACTGGATATCTAAGTAGATCTAGAATAGATCTAGCACGACTTGTTGGTATGAGATAGTCTATGCAACAATAAAAAAATACTAAAATAATAATAAACTCAAAACAGACGAATTCCACATTGTCTTTATTACATAGGACGCCTAAATCTAGACCATTTGAGGGGTTGGTCCATGCAAGCTAAGTTTGGTTCAATTAAGGCCAGCCTGCATACGCTTACCGCTAGGAGGTTATGATTTTTTTAGTCCGTTAAATGCCTACAGGGTAAAGTCTAGATCTAGAACTAGAAGATTTTATGGTTGACAAGTTACCGTTAGGCCTTAGCGTTAGGTATGAAATCTTTAAAATTCAGTTAGAAAATGCATAAAAATAAAATCACGACGAGCTCAGTCACTTTGCTCTTTCACTTTCGAAATTTCTCAAAAATATACGCGTTCTGCCAGCCAAGCCCAGGCCATGCAGGCCCAGGAAAATTTACCAATTCTTGCAATATGGCAAACAAATTATGTAAAAGTCTTTAAACATTGATTGCACAGAATCAATGGTCAAATTAAGATATGGATGCTGTCTATCAAATCTACTTTCTGCCCAAAATCAGAAATTAAGATGGTGCAATGTATCTAGCTCCCATTTCTTCTAGTCTAGGCCTAGATCTATAACTAAGGTTAAGTCTACGCAAAACGATGATGGCACTCTGCAAACGATGTAACATTGCAATCAATTTCCCAGATTTGGCTGATTTTTCTTAGAAATTATTGAAGAAAACCAGGGAAAATGTGAATAGGTGGCCGTTTTTTCAAGCTTTAATTTGGCTTTGGAAGTTTAGTTACTCAATGATTATCGACCTTCGACACGACGCAGCGCCTGGCTGTGCAGCTCAGCTGCAGCGCAGCGCGCAGCCAATGCAATGCATCCGATGCATGGGTTTTTTTCGCCGTCCATAGTCTCGGACTCGAAGTTGAAATTTAGACCCGGATTTCGGGGATCCAGCGCCTTGTATTAAGATTTATAGACTTAAAAGTCAAATGCAATTTAAAATTTGAAATCTGACCTTGAACAATCATCGTTGATAAACATCAGCCCTGAAGCAATTGCACTTCAAATCAGACCAGGCAAATTAGACGTCATTGTGTATGTTGCTAGAAGATCTATGACGAGTCGACTGAAGCCCCAGCGCATCATCAAGTAGCTACGCGACCGGCCCAGACTCGGCGCACCCAGGCCAGAAAAATGACCTCGATTATTACGGTGGTTGTCTATGCATTTATTAGTGGTGCAGCGAAATTCAGCAGAGGAAAATAAGAGATAAGAGGTTTCTCGTCATAGACTTAATATTCCAAAATGAGAAAAATGTCAAAACGTGATTATTTAAGCTAAATAATTTTTTTTTAAATAAAAGTAATATTTTTAATATTTCTATAGACCGACCTAATAATTGTTCATTAAAAATATTTAAAATTAACAAATGAAAAAAAATCCAACTCGACAAATTTCCGAAAAGTCCTTATCTTTTAGAGTGGTCACAAAATTCGAGCGGAGTTGACCTTCCTTAGAGCAACACGCTTGTGTGTTGCTGCCCTCTACGTTCGTTGATGACAACGTAATCAAATGCCGATCCAATACAACAACAAATTAGTGGTGATCAAGAAACGAATATGAAAGAATATGACTACAACGATATCAAAGATGACATTAACAAAATGAGGGATATACATAAATATGAAAACATACTCTGATTTTTAAAACTTTACAAAATGCAAGTTTCAGGAAACTAAAATCATTACCAAATCGGTGATTGTTATCAGCGATTTCACCAGACGGCTGTATTAGGTGATTTGCGCCAAACGATTTTGTGACCACTCGCAAAGCCCGTCGCAAAGCATTTCGGGATTGAATATAGCCACCTTACTTTCTCTGGGCTCTTCGCTGAACCCATCATCATTCTATGCTTAAAGGGGAATGAAACCTTTGGAACAAATAGGCTTGTGTAGAAACAGAAAAATCAAAGAATAAGAATAAGAAAAGTTTGAGAAAAATCGGACAGATAATGAGAAAGTTATGAGCATTTGAATATTGCAATCACTAATGCTATGGAGATCCTCCCATTGGCAATGCGACGAGGATGTGTGATGTCACTGATGAACAACTTTCCCTTTGGTGGACTATAAAATACCCTCAAAATGTCTCTTTTTGCTTTTTCTTATGATGATACAAACTCTCTATCCATGATGTATTCTTAAAAAAATATGTATTACATGCCCTCATGAAGAAAGAACACATGATCTATGGATAGATGTGATAAAAGAGGCAATTCAAATGAAATATATACTAAAGTAATGGGGAGAGTGACAACACACATCTTTGTCGCTTTGCCAATTTGCTATCCCCATAGAATTAGTGATCGCAATATTCAAATGCTCATAACTTTCTCATTGTTTGTCCGATTTTTCTCAAACTTTTGTTGATCTGTTTCTTTGATTTTTCTTTTTTCACACAAGCTATCTTGTTCTAATGGTTTCATTCTCCTTTAAGCTACATTATGCTCCGTCGTCTGCTTAGATTTCAACCCCCCTAGTCTAGCACTGGTACATGTTGTGCTAGGCGTCGATCAGCATTTATCTGCAGTCCATATAGGCCGTGACTCATTTATTTATTTATTAGAGCCGGCAGCAATGCCAATGGGTATTAAAAAATATTCACGTATCAGTAGTATGTTATCATTTCTTTTCACCATTTTCCCCAAAACTTATAAATTTAGATATACATTCCAATCAGTAATAAGTGAAGTCTACATCTAACCTAGATCTTGATCATGTTGATCGATAGACCAAAAGCTTCAGTCTCTGTATTTTGGTTGTTCTGCTGAACTGCGCTGGCTCACTCACCGATGGAGATTATAGTAAAATGTCAGAAATTGTTGAATAAATCCCCAGAAACGACGGTTATTCCTGTCTAGTTGATCGATAGACCCAAGTCTAAAGATCTAACTTTATTTGTCTAACTAGACAAATGCTTTGACCAGTTTCTATCTGTTTGTTGAAGATGTTGTTCCACACTGGATATCTAAGTAGATCTAGAATAGATCTAGCACGACTTGTTGGTATGAGATAGTCTATGCAACAATAAAAAAAATACTAAAATAATAATAAACTCAAAACAGACGAATTCCACATTGTCTTTATAGTATAGGACGCCTAAATCTAGACCATTTGAGGGTTGGTCCATGCAAGCTAAGTTTGGTTCAATTAATGCCAGCCTGCATGGGCTAGCCGCTAGGAGGTTATGATTTTTTTAGTCCGTTAAATGCCTATAGGGTAAAGTCTAGATCTAGAAGATTTTATGGTTGACAAGTTACCGTTAGGCCTTAGCGTTAGGTATGAAATCTTTAAAATTCAGTTAGAAAATGCATAAAAATAAAATCACGACGAGCTCAGTCACTTTGCTCTTTCACTTTCGAAATTTCTCAAAAATATACGCGTTCTGCCAGCCAAGCCCAGGCCATGCAGGCCCAGGAAAATTTACCAATTCTTGCAATATGGCATACAAATTATGTAAGTCTTTAAACATTGATTGCACAGAATCAATGGTCAAATTAAGATATGGATGCTGTCTATCAAATCTACTGTCTGCCCAAAATCAGAAATTAAGATGGTGCAATGTATCTAGCTCCCATTTCTTCTAGTCTAGGCCTAGATCCAGGCGCGTACGCAAGGGGGGGGGGTTCGGGGGTTCAAACCCCCCCTTTGCGTTTCCTTTTTTTTTTTTTTTTTTTTTGCTTATCTCCCCAGAGGTCGGTCTGGTCAAGGAGTTATCGGGCAAGAGCCTAATAACTCCTTGGTCTGGTTACGGACAGTTCCCCTACCCAATGATGTATATGACAGCAATAATGAACAGAATCTCATGTTTCCGACGAAAAAGACATAAAAAATTTTCGCTCGCTTCGCTCGCTCCATTTTATTATAACTTTTATTTCCGCATGTCGCCGACATGATCACGGTATCGCCATTAACAAGGCCATACATGATTATCATGATGTATACTTATGAAAAGACAAAGACATACGTTTTCTTACAAAATATGTTTTACCAATATGAAAACCAAAATGACGGAAAACGCTAAAATGTCGGTTAGCTCGCTCCGCTCGCTCGTAATAATTTATGAAATTCCATAAGTATCTAGTCTCCTGTTCAAGGCCGTATTATGAGTGTTACGAATAGAAGGACATGTAGCATCGACTAATACTTGATTTACTAACAAACTATTGACAAGAAATGTATGTTTTGACGGGAAAACGCGAAAATTTCGGCTCGCTCACTCCGCTCGCTCGTAATCATTTATGAAATTTCTTAAGTTTCTAGTCTCTTGATCAAGGCCATATCATGAGACTTACGAGCAGAAGGACATGTATCATCAACTAATATGTAATCATTACCAACAAGCTATTGAGCAGAATTGTGTGTTTTGACGGAAAAACGCAAACATTTCGGCTCGCTTGCTCCGCTCGCTCGTAATTATTCATGACATTTCTCAAGTTTCTAGTGTTCTGATCAAGGCCATATCCAGGCGCGTAGCCAGGGGGGCGGTCGCCCCCCCCCCCAAAAAAAAACGTCCCCAAAAAGAAAAAAAAGAAGGGAAAAAAGGAGAGGAGAAAAGGAAAAGGGAAGGAAGGAAAGGGAAGAAAGGTAGCTTTGTGTTTTTTCTATTTATTCTTTATTTTTTTCTCAAAAGAGAAACTCCTTCACTCTTCTTGCTTTAAATTCATATATGAATTTTGCTTCCGCGCTGCGCGCGGTTAAATGACAATATTGAAGTTCTCCATTGTTCCCCCACCTTTTCTCTAACCCTGTTTTTCCACCTCAGCTATGTGCTTCTTGCCAGTTAAAGTTAAAATTGTATACATTAGGGCATGAATTTGAGTAAGGTTAGGCCGAAGTAAATGTATGAAGTTATCTTTTTTTCAATTGATCGCGCAACTTCTGGTCTGGTCGGCTCCGAGCGGGTAAAATCTTTATATCAGTTTCTGCCGTCACCTCCATAAAGTCAGCTTCTCCCGCTTTTCAGCTCATTACTATAAACAACCATAATTTGGGGGCAAACAGGTTCCTAATTTAAAAAGAGGAAGGTATAGAATTCGTGTCGTATTAAATAAAGAAGTACAATTTTTTTTATCAAATTGTATTAAACTTCATGTCATTTCCCTGTATACATTCATCTCCTGTCCTGTTTTGCGCCCTCAGTTTGAAATTTTGAATGACACTTAAGTTTCTTTATATTCAAAATGAAGCGCTTCAGGATAAGTCAAAAAAATTAATCATCCTTTATTATATAGATAGATAATTTCAATAAATCACAGAAGTTTCAATTTTATGCGCACTATTTTCCTTGTAATGAAGTTCAATAATCTTAGAAAATCAATTGAATTAGAGACGATTGGGTATTAGAGATATCTACATTTGATGAAACGTCCGCCCTTTGAAATTTCAGAGTTTCATTGCTCATCGCGGGGAGGAATATCTTCCTCTACCAATCTTCTCCTCTGTTTTGCGAGTTAAAAATATGCACTGATGCTAAATTGTTTGTAATCAAATTTGATCTTTCCAAAGAAAGTTTCAATATATCTTTGAGAATACCCTTTTCTCGGGACCCTTTTTATGGCAAGAAAAATTGATAAATCACTTTAGCTTCCGCGCTTCGCGCGGAGTTATTATCATTTTAATTTCCTCCATTGTATACCTCTTTTGTGCGTTTACAATCACTTTTGAAAACAAGGTTCAAAATCGCAATATAGTCAACCGAATTGGAGGTACTAGAGACAAGAGAAACGGCTCCTTTTCATTTTAATTTATGAAACACTAAAAGCTTCGCGCTTCGCGCGGGAGGAGCATCGACTATGATACCAACAAACTATTGACAAAAAGGTTATGTTTTCAACGCAAAAACGAGAACATTTCTGCTCGCTCGCGGGTCATGACCGCACTGTTACATACCCATCCCCACTTAAATGTTATTGTCTTATTTGCAGCGCTGAAAAAAAAGAAAAAAAAATCATCACCTCCCCCCCCCCCCCCCCCCCCCGCTCATCACTTTTTAGAGACTGGGCGGGAGATTTAAAAAAATATCAGCTCGAAAACCCCCCCCCCCCCCCTTTCAAAAATCCTGCGTACGCGCCTGCCTAGATCTATAACTAAGGTTAAGTCTTACGCAAAACGATGATGGCACTCTGCAAACGATGTAACATTGCAATCAATTTCCCAGATTTGGCTGATTTTTCTTAGAAATTATTGAAGAAAACCAGGGAAAATGTGAATAGGTGGCCGTTTTTTCAAGCTTTAATTTGGCTTTGGAAGTTTAGTTACTCAATGATTATCGACCTTCGACACGACGCAGCGCCTGGCTGTGCAGCTCAGCTGCAGCGCAGCGCGCAGCCAATGCAATGCATCCGATGCATGGGTTTTTTTTTCGCCGTCCATAGTCTCGGACTCGAAGTTGAAATTTAGACCCGGATTTCGGGGATCCAGCGCCTTGTATTAAGATTTATAGACTTAAAAGTCAAATGCAATTTAAAATTTGAAATCTGACCTTGAACAATCATCGTTGATAAACATCAGCCCTGAAGCAATTGCACTTCAAATCAGACCAGGCAAATTAGACGTCATTGTGTATGTTGCTAGAAGATCTATGACGAGTCGACTGAAGCCCCAGCGCATTATCAACGTAACTAGTTAGCTATGCGACCGGCCCAGACTCGGCGCACACAGGCCAGAAAAATGACCTCGATTATTACGATGGTTGTCTATACATTTATTAGTGGTGCAGCGAAATTTAGCAGAGGAAAATAAAAGATAAGAGGTATCCTCGTCATAGACTTAATATTCCGAAATGAGAAAAAATGTCAAAATCATGATTATTTAAGCAAAATAATTTCTTTAAAAATAAAAGGAATATTTTTAATATTTCTACCTAGAATAACCGACCAAATAATTGTTCATTACAAATATTTAAAATCAACAAATGAAAAAAAATTAACTCGACAAATTTCCGAAAAGTCCACCTTATTTTTTAGAGTGGTCACAAAATTCGAGCGGAGTTGACCTTCCTTAGAGCAACACGCTTGTGTGTTGCTGCCCTCTACGTTCGTTGGTGTGCGGTGTCGAGGCTTATGACTGCCTAACGATTCATCTCCCCTCACTCAGTCGCAAGCCAGTCGGCGACCAGTCGGGTCGTACGGTGTGCGGTGGCATTAAGACGGCTTATAGGACGCCGCCCGCCCCTCAAACATCAACCCAACAAGCGGGTAACGACCTACCCAGTGGCGGACCGTGACCCCGAGGAGACAAAGCATGGGGGGGGGGGCACGGCATTGTTTCTCCTCCGGGTCACGGTCCGCTACTGGACCTACCTCATTTAACCCTAGCAGACCTCTACAAGAAAATATCAGAATTTACATCTAACCTAGGAGACAAGATTGATAACTTTCAAATGAGGTTAGTCAAATTAATAAGAGGTTTGATGAACTTGAGTATAGCGTCGTTTTTCATACCGGAAAAATCGACGAAATCGAGAAGGAAATTATTCCCGAAGTAAAGTCGCCTCTTCAAGAGTAAATACAGAAGCTACAGGACAAAATAACGATGATGGAAATCCACAACAGGAAATCGAGTTTGCTTTTCTACGGAGCTACGGAAACACTGTGTTAAAGGAGATTTCCGTGCATCTTGGCATACCTGCGAGGGAAGCGGATCAAATCCAGGTGATCAACGCCCACCGGCTACCGAGGGGCCATGCCGAAGCAAATGCAAGTAACCTTGGCCCGAACCCGATAATCGCCAGATTTATCTTCGTGAGAGATCGCGACTGTATTTTGAATGCTTTCGAACAACGTAGCCGACTAAAAAACGGAGCGAACACCGAACCTCAACCCCAACCAGCAGGTTCCCAGCGTATCACCGCAAGGACTGATCTACACCCGGCACTACAAATCCAATGTGGGAAGTTAGCTAACGAGGCTTACAAATTGCATAAAGAAAAAGGCCTATCAACGAAAACTTGTTGTGTACGAAGCCAAAGCCATCCTAAAGTGGAAAGAAAAGGGATTAGCTAACTGGATAAACTACAATTCCTAATCCGTTTTCACTTCAAACTTCATTTCAACTTAAACTGAAACACTTGAAAGATATTTCGTTCATGAACTTAATTTTTTTACCAATTCCCAAACTGTAAGTTGGATTGGTAATTCAAGTTAATGGAACATGTATCGTAGCATGACCACGTTACCGTGGACGTTACCTTGTGAAGACTTAAAATTCATGATAAAGTATGATTAGTTTCCCAAAAAGATCTCAAAATTTTGTACCTGTTTAAAAGTACAACTGCATTAAGTGGCAAATATCTTCTTTTTTTAAGATTAATGTGAAGGAAAAGGGTCGATATTTTGTACTTTGATTGTAAATCTTCATTCTCTAGCCCCAGATCGTCCGGGTTTACTTTCAGATAATGTATTTGATTGCACCTGAAAATAGTAAACAATATCTTATAAAGAAAATACTGATTATGGGTCGCTGCATTTTGTTATTGGAAAAGTCATTGTTAAAGTATATATATCCTTATATCTCCATACAGAATGAAGATAATTTGTGTGCAGGTACCATGATACATTTCCCCCCTTTTCTCTGTTTGGTGTATATTGAAAATGACTCTTCATTACCAGAGTGACAGATTCGTCTTCTACGCTTGTTGACCACATGTTAACTAATAACATGGATAAAGTGAAAGCTCACGGTGTGTTATGTAATGGGATGAGTGATCATTACATAAGTAATTTTATATGGAAATCCAAACAAAAGTTCTTATCTTGTGGAACATATATAAGGCATAGAAAATCCAAATTGTAATCAAAACTGGAGGATTATAAAAGATTTTTATGATATCAATGACGCTGACAATAAGAGAGAAATAATGCTATTAGAAGTTGTTAATAAACATATGCCCTCAAGATCTAAGCGCATTCGTAAAAAAATCTTCTCCTTGGATGAATAATGAGATCTTGTCTTTAATGAAAGAATGAGATAAAGCTGAAAGGCCAAAACTAAAAACGAAAGTGATTTATGAAAATTATATAAAACGTTGAAAAATAAGGTCACTTTTGTCATCCGGAAATCTAAACGTAAATATTATTGTGACAAATTATGAAATGAAACAAACAGAAATGACTCTTGGAAAATACTAAAATCGGTTATGGGCAAAAACAGCAACTCGTCTAATAGCACTTTTCCCAAAGTAATGTCAGATGAAGTGGCTAATGGTTTTAAACAATCACTTTCCTCATGTGGCGTTAGAAACTGGTGAGTCAACAAATTTACACCATGATCATGTAGCGCTCACTGTGCATGAAAATTTTCGCCTGTAACTGAAAACGATGTCTTCAAAGAGGTTCATAATTTGAATACAAAGTCTGTTAGTCTAAATGGTATTTCAGTATATATAATCAAAGAATCAACTTCAGTTTTAATCGAACCTATTACTTTCTTGAAAAATATTTTGTCATACTGAGAAATGGAAAGTACCCAAAATTGTTCCTATTCACAAGAATGGTGAATGGTGAATTTAACAACTATAGACCGATATCGATTCTACCCTGTGTGTCTAAATTAATGGGAAAAAGATGTGCAGAAGCACTTGCTTCGTTATATTCAACCCCCCCCCCCCCCCGGGGGGGGGGGCACATACATTGACGAGTGGATACCATGCGCGACCAAAAAAAGACGTGAAAAGGATGTCTTTTTCACGATAGAGCACGTTACGTACGTAACGTGATAAGGGTGTCAAAAACACAAAAATAATTAAAAAAGGTATCTATTTCGCTAGGAAAATTACGTGTTTAAGGTCAAATTTGCGGGGATGATAAAACAAAATTAAAATATTTTATAAAGGATGTCCTTTTTGCCCCAACACTTCGTGTTTAGAGTCCGATTTACGCAAGATGTAGAAGGTGGGGTCGTACTAAACCAAATAAGGTAAAGCCGACGACCGAAAGACCCGTAACAATAAAACATTCCTGTGCTTGTTTAAGGGGTTCATTCCAGGGAATGTTTGCCAAGAGTATCGTTTTGTTTCCAATTACTTGTTAAGGGTAGGGTTTCACACGCCCATACTTGTTAAGGGGGGCATTTTCAGAATATGGAAATTACGTGTTTAGGGTGCTTTTCGAGACCCCATGGTCGCGCATGGTATCCACTCGTGAATGGAAGTGCCCCCCCCCCCCCGGATTCAAACTCATTCTTTGCTTTCTGCATTTCAATCTGGATTCCGTCCGAATCACTCTACCATTACTGCTCTGACTTGCTAAGGTAACGGATGACTGGTTCAATTCTATGGACAATGGGCAGTAAACAGGGGCTATTTTGTATAGACCTTCAAAAGGCTTTCGACCTGGTCGATCATGCAATTCTCTTATTTAAACGTAAAAATATTGGTATATCTGGTGATGAATTGCGTTGGTTCAAAAGTTATTTGACTAATAGAAGAATTCGTACATCCATTAATGGAATTTTATCAGAAGGGTCATTTTTAAGGGAGTACCCCAGGGATCTCTCCTTGGACCCTTATTGTTCATTTTATTTATTGATATAATTTCTGAATTTAAAGAGTGCACCGTACACCTTTATGCTGACGACACAGTAATATATTTCTCACATAAAGATATTTACCGAAGATAGTTACCGAATTCGTCCTTCATAAGGAAATGGAAAGTCTATCTGCCTGGATGAACATGAATAATTTGAAAATAAACTATGATTAAACTGTAAGTATGTTGATTGGAACACCTAAAATGCTTAAAAGATTACAACTAAAAATTGACCGTCATTTACTGACTCAAGTGAATAGCTTTAAGTATCTAGGTGTCTTTGTGGAAGAAAACATGAAGTGGAACTATCACGTAAATCATTTATGTAAAAAAAAACTGGTGACAATAATTGGTTATATTGCACTGCTAAAGCATTTTGTAAATTTGTCAATATTAAAGTTAATATATAACTCAATATACATTATGTTACATATAATAGAACAGATCCAACCTTTAAAACTGTAGAATGTGGTGTGCCGCACGGGTCAATCGTGGGGCTGTTTCTTTTCTTATTATGCGTCAATGATATATCGAAAACTTCCCCCTTATTATCTTTTATCCTATTTGCAGATGATACCAATATTTTTTATTCTCACCCGAAACTTGAAATTGTAGTATCTACTTTAAATGATGAATTATGTAAATTGTCTACTTGGTTCAAATGCAACAAATTGTCTTTAAATATAAACAAAACACATTTTATGCATTTTAAACACTATAACACCCATGCAGTTAACGAAGAAATAACGATAAATATTGACAGCGTATTACAACAACAAAAAAACATTCCATTTTTTAGGAGTATCTATTGATGACAATTTATCGTGGAATAATAATTTACGCCAAATCACCACTTCCGTATCTAAAGGTGTTCGGATAATTTCCAAATTAAAATACTTATTACCTCCCAAAACTCTTTTTCTTTTTTATAATGTCTTGGTTTTTCCCTCACATATCACATTGCAACATAGTCTGGGGTAACTGCGGTAATACAAAACTGAATTCGATTTTCTTGTTACAAAAAAGAGCAGTTCGTATTCGTACAGGATCACAATATCTTACTAGATCCAGTCCTTTATTTTTTAAGTTAAGAACATTGAAAATTTCAGATATAAATACATTTCAAGCTGCTATCTTCATGTTCAAATACAAAAAGGAGAACTTCCCCCTTCCTTTCAAAATATGTTCACAATTAACAACACCATCCACTCTTATCCCACACGAAACTCTGACAAATTTCATTTGACGACTCCAAAACTAATAATAGCACACAAATTAATCAGACATTACGGTGCAGATTTAGGGGATAATTTAACACCTGACATTCAATTAATTAAGAGACAGAATTCCGTGAAGTATTTAGGCCTGACATTAAATAGTGATCTCTCATGTACATCTATGGTTGACTCTATTGTCAAAAAAGCTAATGCTCGCTTGAAATTTCTATACCGGTATCAAAATTGCATGAATACGAAATCCAGACGCATCTTAAGCTTTTCATTAATACAGTGTTTATTTGATTATGCTAATGCAGCATGGTACTGCAGTCTTGGAAAGGTTGATAGAAAAAAGTTTAGAATTATTCAAAATAAGATTGTTAGATTTATTACTTGCTTACACCCAAGAACACATGTTGGGAAGAATGAAATCGAAAAAGCTGGCCTTCTTCGCATAGACTTGAGGTCGCAACAACTTATACTTCACCATGTTCATAAAATTTTCTATTCAAACGAATATCATTACATCTCAAAAAACTGTACACGGTCATCTAATATTCACGGGCATGAAACAAGAAATAGTCTGTTTAACTTTGTTGTAACTATGAGAAATGGTCAAATTGGCAACACATTTTATTATAATGGTATACATTTTTTGGAATTCCCTCCCTTATCATGTTAAATCGGTTAAGACTTTTACACAATTTAAAATAGTGTTGAAACAACACTTAAAAAATGTCCCCACTCTGTAATGTTAAATATTCTTTCTAATTTCATGTGTATCATGTAGTCTTATAATTATATAACTATTTAGTAATGATTTATTTAATCAACTTGTTTTACATTGTTTCATCATCTTTTGATGTTTGCGTGAAAGTTTGATGTCAAACTTATTTGTACTTTTTCATATCTTAGGTTTTACGATTCATGAATCTTGTATTAGTTACGATGCATTTAGCGCTATTTAATAACTGATTTTATAAAACGGGTTCAAGGATGTAGCCAATGGTGAGTGCGTATTCAAGTCACGTGTTTATGCTTTAATTATGCGCAACCTTCCAGTCGTGCATTTTTCGTGCAGCACTGTGCATTTTTTGTGCAGCACTGTGCAATTTTCGTGCAGCATTAGTTCCAATAGCGCTAGCTATAGCACGTAAAAACTGATACGCGTTCAGTAAGAGGCTGGCTAGGATTTTGATGCGCTTACTTAGGCGCGCATAGTAGATACGCCTGTGATGTCATAATTGGCAGTCTTGTGATCTCTTCGTCTGTGCGATCGTACAGCACTGTGCATTTTGATCGCACACAAGTTGGAGGGATTTGAACAAGATTTCCATGAAAAATTCATTTTGCCGACCCGTTTCATAAAACAATTAATGCACATTTTAAGATTTGTGATGTTAGTGACGATGCGAGCAACTCTCGGGCATTCACAATTTCATGCAAAAGCACTCGGCGCAAGCGCCTCTTGCTTTCGCATAATTGTAAATACCCTCGAGTGTGCTGCATCGTCATAACACTCAGAAATGTGCATTAATTGTATAATAGTATAATTTTCATATGTAACCTAGAAGTAATGATCGATTACTCATCCTGTTTTACAATTATTTTAATCAAATTTTGCGTAAATGGTTTTCATGGCAAACTTATTTGTTTTTGTCTTTTTATATATTAAGTTTTCCAATTCTTCGTGTAAATTTAGTGGTCTAGACTTAATTGATGTAGTTTGTAGATTTCTATAGGTGTTTTTTCATAGATGTACATTGTTGTCAATTACTGATGTAAGGACCCCATTGGAAATAAGCCATCTCGGCTTTCATGTGCAATCCTGTCAAGGTATACACTACTGTTCATATTTTCATGTACTTGTTCACAGTTACCTGACAAATAAAATCAATCAATCAATTAAGTTATGCTCTACACTTTATTCATTCAAGGCTATTTTGAAGAGAAATACACTGTTAAAATATAATACATAAAATCTATGTGTGTTTCGTACCAATCGATATTACAGCCCCCCCCCCCACCCGCACTTGAATTCTCACTTCTATAAACATGGTTATAACTTTCTCATTTGAATTTTTCTTTCCCTATCTACTTTTTTTGTAATATTCCTTTTATTTTGTGTAATAAAAGATAAGCCTCTTTTATTACACTGTTTGTCTGATTTTCCTTTCCCTTTCCTATTGACGCCTTTATCAATCCAAGCTCTAAGCTTAAGATGAAGGTCTCTCACATTTCAAAATGTATTATGTTGATATATGTATATATATTTTTTTTTCTTCTATTTGTATTAATATTAAAAAAAAATTATCAGGGATAGATATATTTCAATTAGATTATTAGAATGTATATGTTATTCATTATCATTTGCTTATTGTTATGTTATGCTAAAAAAATGATTATACTTATATATATACTTTTGTTATTGGAATGTGGAAATATGTAAATCAAATCAAAATCAAATCAAAAACATAAAAGGCATGCGTGAGTCGCAGACAACATGGTAGTCGGATCGCAAGGTGTGCGGTGTCTGTCAAGGCTTATGACCACCTTGCGATTCATCTCCCCTCACTCAGTCGCAAGCCAGTCGCAGACCAATCGGATCGTAAGATGTGCGGTGGCCTTTAGGTGCAAATATTCTTGCAAATCCGGGATCAACATGCCTCGTCAAAATGTTGAAACCATCCGTTGTTTCATCGAAGTATATTATTATAAATCCCGTACAATACGACAATTGGTTTCCATTTTCCGGGCGACTCCGATCCCCCTTGAATGTGATAATCAAACACGACCTGGAACCAGAACAGCGTATGCTGGAACATACTTCTGAACAAAAAAATCACACGGATGATCGCAACTTAGCTTAAAATAAGATTTCCTAAAACGCGAGGTGACTGCGAGTCAAAAACACAATACGTACGGAGAAAGAGAAAACAAAACGCATTTTTAATTGAAATTGAAAGACATTTGTTGGATGAATTCCTAAACCCACCCTTAAACATGGCCACTTTTTAAATGAAACTCCCTAATAATGGTTATATGATTATTTGATTATTTACGTCTGGACCGACCTTTAACGTAACCATCTGAAAGACGTGACCAGGGCTCGAACTTCGAACCTCTGCACCAATTTGTAACTTCCCCACAGCTTGGATTACAGGCGCACGCCACAACGCCTAACCCTACCTTGTATGGTATTCTGAGATCCATTTTATATCAGATAAAATATTTTATCTCCGTTAAAATCAGTGAGATAAAATACCCTTTAAATCTCTCCGAATTTGTATTCTGAGAACAATTCTATCTTCATTTAGAATACATCAAGCACATCAACTGAATTTGATGTCACGAAATTGCTATTAACCACAAAATTATATATTATACACATTAATCGTAAATAATAGGCCTGGGTGTAAACATCGATTGATCGAATGGTTCAGATGGCTTGCCGCCGATAGGTAATCGATTAGCAAAATTTACAAAAATCGAATAATCGGCAGATCCCGATTAGACACTTGGGATAACTCGAATACTCAAGTAACAAAATGACAACAATAACGTACTTACCTGTTTAAAAGCCATCTTAGAAGAGTTGATTTGCTTCACTGACCCCGGCTTGATAACGTTGATTAAACTGCATAAAAAATCATTTAAAAGTATCATGAAGGGCTCATTTCACACATTTGCTCGCATGTTGCATTCAACTTAACACACGACTGGTAATCTTGACTTTGAGATGAAATGGATATCTCAAATCTTTTTGTTCAACATAAATGTAGTCAGGGGCTGAACCAGATTTGTCCAATAAGAGAAAGAACGGAAAAAATAGTCACATTTTTCTTCGAACGGCTGCTCGAGCGAGTCCTATTGAGATTCAAGTTTAAGTACTGTCTTGTAAGATTCCTTAGACCTACATAAATAATACCAGCGCAAAGCGAGAGATGAGTTTTTTTAATTGATGACCTGAAACAGGACTTTTTACGGACTATTTGTGAGAATTAATATTGGTAGAATCTGTTACATTTTTCACAAAAAATGTGCAAGCGCATAGCGCAAGCTGATTTTATTAATAAACCGAGCACTTACCTACAGGTGTTTTTTTTAAGGTAACCGAAATTCAAAGGTCAGGTATATCAAGAATGCACGATTTATTCATGGGATTTCTATTCTATATATTTGAGTAACTCATTTGACACCTTATTTGGGTCACAAATTATTGTCACGAGTCATAAGGTTATGGTCCATCGAAGGCGAAAGGTACAAAACCCACCTTTTCCAAGTTTGGGGTTCTGGTTTTGGCTTCAACAGATATTTTCCCAGCAAATTTCAGTGAAATGTTACCCTTATTACATTTTTCGAGTAAATATTACAAAACTGGTGTCTAGCTTCAATTTGGGTCCAGCACATCCTGATTTGCAGGCCCTTGATTAGCATCAGATACATGTTTTTAAATTTCACAATCCTGCAATGGGTTTAAAGAAGAGCGAGGCAAGATATGCAGCATCGACTGTGAGGTACTGTGAAAAAGTTAGGGTTGAACGACGTGTTCAACAGAGATTACAGTGATTGGTTAACATTGGTTTGACTTTTAAAAATCTGAGCTAGAAGGTCACACTTGTCACATGTGTATGTGATATGTTACAAAGATGAAGCCCAGAAAAAAAATTGCGTTCGAAAATAATTATTTACTGCTTCAAAAATTGAAATATAAAGTGACCTGAAACACCATCTTAATTTCATCTCATGCACTAATGTGTACTATATAGGTGTCTATAAGACGCCTATTTACAAAATCGGGGTTTGCCTTGTAGTTTTAGCTTTTCATTCTCAATAATGGTTGTTTTCAGGGTTTATTAGTTCTAATACATGCACTTGTACACATGTTTCATCTTGGTTTGAGAATTTTTTAACTCAGTTGCTCATAAAGTAAAAACAATACCTTTAAAGATGAACATTTCATATGTAAATGCCAGAAACTCACACAGAAATGTTACTGGGGGAATAGGGGAATGCATTTCATGGACATTCGAAAGGGAAATCTGATGAAACAAACACCTTACAAGGTGGGTTTCGTGCACGTACAGAAAAACAACAAACTTGGAAAAGTGGGTTTTGTACCTTTTGCCTTCGATAGACCATATCTTTGTGACCGTGATAGATATGACACAAAGAAGGTGTCAAATTACAGTTGATGAGTTACTTTATTATGTAGAATAGCAATTACAAGAATAAATTATGCATTTTTTTAGCTGACCTTTGAACTTTAGTTACCCTTTTTTAGAATCACCTTGTATAATCATGAATATGATGCATACATTTGATAAACAGCAAAGCCAGTCAGCGCAAGATGTGACCTAGTCTAGAATCTAGACGTCGGTGTACTTGTTATTTCTCTCCATTTTCTTCATTCTCCATCCCATGCGCGCCTTCCCCGTGATCGCGCTATCCCCTCTTTCACGATGGTAGGAAATCGTGGGGCTGTTTTCATTTCGGGCGTAGAGGTCGAAGATTGTGTTATTGATCAACAACGTAACTGAAAAGTAGAACAGTCCCGGTGGGTGTTTCATAAAGCTGTTCGTAAGTTAAGAGCGACTTTAAGAACGACTGGTGATCCTTTCTTGTGTTAAATGGTGTACACCAAAATGTTCATTGGCGATGGTTTAGCACGTAAGAAAGGATCACCAGTCGTTCTTAAAGTCGCTCTTAACTTACGAACAGCTTTATGAAACAGCCCCCTGGCAAAGGACTAGATGTGACCTGAATTTTTGATAAAAGTACCTATAAGAAAGGGGAATTAAAAGGGCTGTTTGTGGGAATTTATAAAAAGAATGCTATAAATTATGTCGGTTGCCTTAAAGTGATATACGCCTGGGAGGCCGAAATAAGCACAATTCACAATGTCATGCAACTTGCCAGTTGCCATTATTATGTACCATTGCTAACATTGGCAACACAAATCTTTATACAATACCAAACCTTCATCGGTCATCGTTACTGCTTTGTCAAAAATGATTTTTTTTTCTTCAAAAAACGTTGTGAGGTGGTATTGTATGAAGGCCGATAGATCTAATGAAGTTTAAGGAGGCGGTGCTTAGCACACTCCAGAAAATTCAAGAAAATGAAATAAAAATTATTGCAATTATCATAGGCGAATCCTGGGGCCCGAAGGGGTCACACCCCCCCCCCCCCATCGTCGAGCGTTAATAAAGGAAAAAAGAGGGAAAGAAAGAAAAAAAAGAAAAAGGGAAAGGGGAGGAGAAAAAAGAAAAGGAAAATAAGAGGAAAACGAGTGAATAAAATATGAGTGGATAACTTAGAACCATGCAAAAACATGTTACTATATAAAATTTTCGCTCGCGTTTTACGCTCAACTTGCCCGTACGACGAAATACATTTCTTGCTCAATAGGCTAAAATGGAGCTTGAAAATACACATATTATTTAAGATATTATACAAAGCATGTTTTAGCTCGGACAAAGAACTATATTATTGTGTTCGCTTAACAAATTGATATTTTAAAAAATCCTATATAAAATGTCTGTTTTATGGACTAAACAACATAAATGAGCTCGCGCTGCGTGTACGCCCTTTTATTGAGAAAGCATGTTCTTTATTTTGTTCAAATTATCCAGTTTCAGATCAGAATATCAAGTTTTCTACTCACGCGCTCGCATTATTCATGTAGGAAGATTTTACATGCATCTTTTTCATGATTACAAACTGCGAATTTCGTGTCCCGTCTTTAGGTCAAAATCTGGCATTTTTAGCCCACTCTTCGTGCTCGCATACTATACACAGGCCTATCCTGTTCACGATAAAAAAGGGTGCTTAGTCCAGTTTTCAGGTCAGAATACCTCAAAAAAAATTCAGCTCGCGCTACGGCTCCCATAATTTGATTGTTGAATAACTATGTATCGTCTTCATGGGTAACAGCAAACAGTCCATAATAGGCCCCTTTTCGATCAGGCCAGTATAATTATGTTTAAAAAAATTGCTCACGCTTCGCGCTCGCCATAATTATTTAGTTGCCTACGCAACTTGAACATGATGACCAACATTGTTCAGAATGTTCATTTTTTACGACAAAATATATGAAATTTAAAAATAAATATTTCGCGCCTTCTCGCATTATTTAGTTAGGGATTATTACTGTAACAATTATCTTCTTTTTTTTTACTTTAAGAGAATAAAGCTGTAAGTAACTGTAAGAACTACCCCCTTCAAAGAAACCAACATAAATCAGCTTGAGCGGCTGCTCTGGGGAAATGACGATGAAAGTCTTTTTTGCCCCCCCCCCCCTCCCCAATGGTGAAAACTGGATCCGCGCCATTATGATGCACAATTCAGGGGCAGCGGAACGGTTTTGAAAGTGGGTGGGGGGGGAGGCCGAGGCGAGAGCTGCAATATAACAGCAAGTCTTGATGGCATTGTGTTATTTTACGACGCTATTAGATGAAAATAATCAATGCCTCAGCTTTTTGAAACGCCTGTATACCTCTTCAAAATAGATCTACATTACTTAGCAGTGCTGCCGAGTACGACGAATATGAATTCGAATTAGATTAAATGGGAGAGTGATGTAAAATGTTTCTTTAGTTAATACACGCCTTGACGAGTTTTTTTGTGTTACACAAACGCCAGGCTATACATTGTAGCTAGTCACGCTCCGGGGCATGCAATTGTTCCAAAAACAATGGGACAGGGGACGTCTATGGGAAATGTGTGGTTGTGCAAAAATGCGAACGAAACACGCCTACGAATGTGCAATGATGCGAACATAACGCATGAAGAGTTAAAGACGCATTAACCCCGGGCATTAACTCCTGCAAAACTGCTGATAGTTTGAAAACAAGCAGATGAACCCCCATTTTTTATGTTCACAGCTCTTTCGTATACTTTTCTATACAACCATGCAAAATTAGGTAAAAATTAGATGATTTTGAATAAAGTGCATAATTAATTGAACTTTTTAAATTTGTTAAATGAATTTCAAATGTTGTATATATCTTTTGTCGCATTTCACATCTCATTTTCGAAAATGAAGGTGCTGTTTCTCTTCAAAAAGCTAACGAATAGCAATATGACTTGATTCTTTATTTTAAGTATATAATTCTGAACTATAATGTAAAATATTGTGAAATTAAGATGGCTTTTGACTGAGTAATAGAGGTTTAAACTCAACGTTGTGATCTCATTGGGTCTAAAAATGCAAAATTTTTCGACACCTTTCAAATAGGTGTCAAATAAGGTACGATAATACGCCAGTGGCGGACTGTACCAGACTGGAAGAAGAAGAGGCATTGGCGATGGAAGCCAAAAAATTTAGGGGGTGTCCACCTGAAATTTTGGGACGGACACATGTAAAAAATTGGACAAGCGCCCCAAAATTTTTTGACAAGCAAAAAAAAAAAGTCATCAATCAAAATTTTAGAGGGGGACAACACACGTTTCAGGGGGGGTCCACGTGAATTTAGGGGGGACGCAGGAAAAAAATTGACAAGCAAAAAAATAAAAGGTTATAAAAAAAAATTAGGGGGGCCGTCCCCCCCACCTAAAATTTAGGGGAGGACACGTCCCGCCCCCGTCCCCTCCCCGCTTCCGCCGCCTATGAGAAGAGGTGAACTTCAATGCACATGAAAACATGGCCTTTTTTGCATATTTGGAATATATAGGTGCTAAAGTAATTCTGTGCAAAATTTGGTGGAAATTACATGGGTATCATTTTAACAGTGAAGCGTCCTTATACCCCTTTCATAAACCCATCCTCCAATTATCCGCCTAAGAGTAATGCGGATAATTCAATAAGAATTGCGTTCACAAACTCCGAAAATAATCCGCACTATTTTTTACGAGCGCCCGACCTGAAAAAAAGGCGGATAATTGTCATGGCAACTGCACACACCCCTCTGATAGGGTTGTGTTGGAAAAGGGTGACCTTGTAACCGCACCATGGCAACTATCCGCATTACTTGGAAATTCGTTCATAAAGTCAAAATCTGGTCCCGATGCCGCTATTATGCGGATAATTGCAGCAACAAAATAATGCGGATAACTCTGGTCCCGCTCCGATTTTACGACCTATTATCCGCATAATTGGGTTTATGAAAGGGGTATTAAACCCAGCAGGTAATGATTTGGTGAAAAAAAGACTCTGACGGTATTGTGCAGCATGTCAGGCAAGCAATTGCAATACTTGTGTTATTTTTCCTACACTGTAAAAACTGTGGTGTTAAAACTGACACTAGTTGGTGTTAATAGAGGACCACACCATGAGGTGTTAAAATTACACCCTAGATATGAAACATAACACCAATTAATAAATTTAACAACCAAATGTGTTGTGACAATACCTAAAGGCATGATAGGTGTTAAACTAACACTGTCAATTTTACACCGGGGTAAAATAACTGATGTGGTCCTCTATGTACACCAGTTAACACCGCAGTTTTTGCTGTGTACTTAGACACACTCTCCTCGACACACCGCATTGCGAAACAAAACATGCCTTCGTCTTACTGATCGGATACGAATCAGTATCCAGATAATCGGTAAAGGTCTAAAACAGAAAAAAAAAACTTACTGACAAAGGACGACGCCATCTTTGAGAAGCTCGTGGACATCCTTTTCACTAATTTCAGGGCTTACAGGTCCAACTGAGCTCGCCAATTGTTGTGATTCGGGCGGTCCCGTTTCAAGTACAGCAGCAATCCAAACAAGCGCCTTGGTCGCCATTTCTGTATCAAACTTAGCAGCCTTATTCTGTAAAAGTATAAGGGGGAGGCATACGGTTGACTTATGTCGTGTTACTTTTATTTCACTCGTAAAATGCAGGGGCCGCGGAACGGTTTTCAAAGTGGGGGGGGGGGGGGCTGTACACGGTTTTTTGAAAAAAAATGGGGGCCCCTCCCATCCCCGCTTCCGCGGACCCTGAGATGGACAGTGCTTGTTTAGACGAAGCAAAACGATCAAAGAAAGCATAAGAATATTGCAATATTCAATTCAATTCGTTTATTTTCAATTCCAATAAAAAATATATACAGATAAATGCATGTAAGCATAATAGATTGTAAAACAAAAATATATTTTCTTGAAGTGGATCTAACCCCTTTTGCATACACATCCTTCTGAAGAGCTTATTTGTCAAAAGGGGTTAGATCCATTTTCATAAACTATTGGGGGGGGGTTCTCACAACCTACAGATTCTAATCGCTCTGATGATACCAAAGAAAATGTGAAATTCAAATTTAAAACGTGAATAAAATTGGTAAAGGAAAATAACTTTTTTTATTAAAAAATGATGAAAAAGGGTATCTATATCGCCAGGAAAGCCACGTGTTTAGGGTCAAATTTGCGGGGACGATAAAACAAGATTAAAATGTTCTATAAAGGATGTCCTTTTTGCCCCAACACTACGTGTTTAGAGTTTTGATTTGCGAGAGGTGTGGAAGTGGGGCCGTACTAATTAAACCAAATGGTGTGTAATATAAAGGTAAAACCGACGGACCCGTGACATAACAATAAAATATCGCTGTACTTGTTTAGATGTTCATTTCAGGGAATACTTGCCAAGAGTATCGTTTTGTTCCCAATACTTGTTACGGGTATGGTTTTAAACGCCAATACTGGTTAAGGGGGTGCATTTTAAGAATATGGAAAATCCATGTTTAGGGTGCTTTTCGAGACACCATGGTCGCCCATGGTATCCACTCGTCAATGGAAGTGCCTCCCCCCCCCCCCCCCCCGGGCTGAATGCACGGATCGTACAAGCAGCTAGCAGACAGTGTCAACACAAGAGAGTGAGAAAACAATAAGTCCCGCAACCCATTCATTAAAGGTGAAGTCATCCCTGGAAAATGTTGATTTTAATCAATAAAGAAAAATCAAAGTAGCATAACGCTAAAAATCTCATCAAAATCGGATGTAAAATAAGAAAGTTATGTCATTTTGAAGTTTCGCTTACTTTTCACAAAACAGTGATATGCACAACTCTGACATTCAAATGTGACAGACGATGACGCCCTTCACTTTTTCTCTTGTTTTTTTTTATTGTTTGAATAATACAATATTTCAATTCTTACCAATTTGACAATAAGGACCGACAATACGGAACCATGTACACAATGCTAATTCCACATGTTCAGGGAGGAATTAATCGTTAATCCACTTGGCAATGAGAAAAAATATAATATTTCATATTTCATTTAATGAAATACAAATGAAATAGTGAGTCAGTATCCTCATTTGCATACCAACCAGGATGTGCATATAATTGTTTTGTGAAATTAAGCAAAACTTTGAAATGTCATAACTTTCTTATTTTACATCCGATTTGGATGAATTTTTCAGTGCAATGCTTATATGGATTTTTCTCTTTGTATTTAAATCAACTTTTTTGTTGGGGTGAAATTGTCCTTTAATACCGGTACATATCATATTTCGCTGAAATTGAAATGAACAGAAAACCGTCCACAGTACATGCAGTCATGATAGCTTACCGTCAACTCAGCAGTCATTCCATATGTTGATCGACTTGCCATGGTGATTTTCTGCCTTCTTTGTGAATATAGATTCAGTATAATTATATCGGTCTATCTGGTCAAGTCAGTACCGTTGATGTGTGAGATGTGTTTTATACCGAGGATGGGCGTGACGATAACTGTTCGCTCGGCTCCCAGCTGTACAAGCCAGTTCATAGTTCCTTTCTGCGCATGATCAAAAGATTTTACGCATGGTCAGAGGAAGCTCATTTGTACTAAAGTGACATGGTGGCTTAAAATCTAAATCTAAAGCACCAACTTTGAAGTCTTAAAGCGTTCATTGGTGTGCTATTCTAGTCACCTGGTCTATTCAATTTCTTCATCCTGCTATGTAAGGCTGCTTACGTAATATCTTGCTTTGAAATCTGCATATCATAATGAAAGAAATGAAAGGTCATTTGACCAACATTGTCCGTGAAGTCACTACGAACTGGTCTATCCCGGGCAAGGCAAGGTCACTCAAAAAGTACTTCAAATGACGTCACAATATAAGAGACCATCGGGTATCGAATTGTGGGCGACGATTGCTAGTTTTATTATCTAGCGCCCCGCCCGTTTCTTAACACCGTCAGTGAGCTACTTGTCCGCTAATATTAGTACTTTGGTAGGCCTATTGCCGGGGCCTATTGTTCAGTCAGTGCGTCCTGCAATGTATTTTGTCTCTACTTCTCTACATGTACTTTGTGTCTGCTTGGAATTGCCATTCTTATTACTTCTTGGTTTGAAATCAATTCTTTTTTTACAGCGTTTATATGTTAATCACTTTTTATCGCATGTCGTTGTATTATTACTGCCTTACACAGTATTTTCTTCTTGATGGTTGCTCGAATTTAAACCTCCAAATACCCGATCTTTTATTTGACTTAGAATTAGATTCCAACGATGTACCCTCGCATAGGCCGGTAACAAACACCATTAATAATAATCACATTATAACTCTTATTTACATGTACACCCCTTCCTCTTCTAGATACTTTTAAAGGTCAAGTCCACCTCAGAAAAATGTTGATTTAAATCAATAGAGAAAAATCAGACAAGCACAATGCTGAAAATTTCATTAAAATCGGATGTAAAATAAGAAAGTTATGACATTTCAAAGTTTCGCTTATTTTCAACAAAATAGTTATATGAACGAGCCAGTTACATCCAAATGAGAGAGTCGATGACGTCACTCACTCGCTATTTCTTTTGTTTTTTATTGTTTGAATTATACAATATTTCAATTTTTACGAATTTGATGACTAGGACCTCATTGCCTGAAGCACAAAATGTTAAAATAATGGAATTCCACGGGTTCAGGGAGGAATAAAACTTCATTTCACATGACAATGATGAGAAAATAAAAATATTTCATATTTTATATAATAAAATACAAAAGAAATAGTGAGTGAGTGATGTCATCAACTCTCTCATTTGGGTGTTACTGGCTCGTTCATATAACTATTTTGTTGAAAATAAGCGAAACTTTAAAATGTCATAACTTTCTTATTTTACATCCGATTTTGATGAAATTTTCAGTGTTATGCTTGTTGAATTTTTCTCCTTTTATTCAAATCAAGTTTTTGTTGGGGGTGGACTTGTCCTTTAAGTTGACAACGATATCCAGGGGCCGCGGAGCGGTTTTCAAAGTGGGGGGGGGTGACCATACAAAAATCACAATCGTATGGTCATTTTTGCGTTTTTGTACACAGTTCCGCGGCCCCTGTTATCGGTATAACTTGTGCACCGGAATGTGAGAAGTCTCGATAAGAATGTGGATCACTTCCATTCTTTTATTCATCAACTAAATTATGGTTACTACACAGCAAAAACTGTGGTGTTAACCTGTATAGAGGACCACACCAGTTATTTTACACCGGTGTTTAATAAATTGGTGGTGTTAGTTTTACACCTATAGGTGTTACTACAACACCTATGATTGTTACATTTCACTCTTTGGTGTTATGTTCAATCTCTAGGGTGTTATTTTAACACCTCAGGGTGTGGTCCTATATTAACACCAATTGGTGTCAGCTTTAACACAACAGTTTTACAGTGTATGTTGTTGGTTTATCTATGAGGCTTAATTAAATGATTTTCAGTACACTCTTATTTCTATTTGATGGTTTACCTTCTGTTATCAAACAGAGAACATAAAAGAGCGGCAAGGGGTCGGATTTTACGTATCTAATAATTTAAAAGTCAGAGACTAACAGAGCTAAATAAAATGCCTGATGCTATTGAATGTATTTTTATTCAAATTAAAATGCCTGACAAGCCAAGGAACAAATGGTTGTTGGTGAAATATGCAGGCTCCCAAAAGGTAACACTCAAGCATGGGTGTCGGTCGGTATCTTGGTTGGAGGGATGATTGACACAAATGTTCTTGTGGATGAGGATCTTTCAACATTAACCCCACTAAAATCACAAGTTAGGACATTTGGGAGTGGTTGATATGCATGGTGTTCTTGGAAATTCCTTCATTGTTGCAGTGTACTGTACTTATATATATATTTTTTTTAATTTAATTTGTGTTACAAGTAAGCCTATTCTAAATTCATACGAAAGAAAAAAATGACAAAAATTGTCTGGACCATGTACAAATTGATATGTTTATTGAGCATGATGTATACAACTTCTCTCTTAAATCTAACCGACTCATGTATCTTTTTTTCTTCTTAATGCATGATGATAAAATGCAGATTCGGACGAATTAAGACTAGCACAAATTACAAAGTCATTACGAAAATGTCCCGTTTGATTCTCGACCTCACTTCGGACTGCAAACTGCGGTTTTATATACCGATTCGTATGGGGCGCCAAGTGTCCGCCAGTATATTTCGTCCAAATCAAGTCATTTCGTACACAAAATATGTTTTTATTCAGACGAAAATCATTTCGTCATGACGCTGTTTTATTTTGTATACGAAATTTATTTTTTGTCACATAAAATTAATTTCGTCTCGACGAAATGCACGAAATAAATTTTGTCTAGACAAAATGTAATTACGTCCACAAACTTTATTTGGCGTGCCATACGAAATGAATTTTGATCAAACGAAATGGCGCACCAAATGTCCGATGTTTAATTCCGTCCAATTCACGCCATTCCGTACACAAAATTTGTTTTTGTTCATATGAAAATCATTTTGTCATGACGCTGTTTTATTTCGTATACGAAATTTATTTTTTGTCACATAAAATTAATTTCGTCCGACGAAATCAATTTTCGTTGAGACGAAATGTAATTGCGTCCACAAAATTTATTTCGTATGTACAAAATGAATTTTGATCTAACGAAATGGCGCCCTAAGTGTCCAATGGAAAATTTTGTATGCACACTTTGTTTTTTCACTCAAACGAAAATCATTTCGTCATGATGCAGTGTGATTTCGTATACGAAATTTATTCTGTGTCACCCTTAATCAATTTCGTCCACAAAATTCATTTCGTCCCGATGCAAAATTTATTCTGTCGACGAAATGATTTTGTGTCAAAACACAAAAAAAATTTTCGTCTCCCCTGTCTATTCATTTCGTTCCGATGCGATATCTATTCCGTGGACAAAATGATTTTGTGCCAAAACACAAAAAAATTTCGTCTCCTCTGTCTATTCATTTCGTTCAGATGCGATATCCTGTCGACGAAATGATTTTGTGTCAAAACACAAAAAAATTTTGTCTCTGTCTATTCATTTCGTTCCGTTGCGAAATCATTCCGTCGACGAAATGATTTTGTGTCAAAACACAAAAAAATTTTGTCTCCTCTGTCTGCTATGGGTCGCTGATTGCCAGCGCCTGCAGCTAGCTAGCTAGCTGTACTAAAGCTCCGGTCGGGCCGGTCACGTAGCTGTTGACGAGTTGGTGAACTTGTCTTAGCTTAGATTTCACGTTATTCATGCCTACATGAGCTGCATACAACTGCTCTAATCGCTAGGATGTGGATGGACATTGATTTCGTAAGTTCAGCTTAAAAGTTTTCGACTCAAAAATTACGTTAAAAAAGGGAAATTCGCGAATTCGTTAATCGTTACCAAACTTGCATTTGCAAAAACAATGCTAGTCCCGTGTATTCAAGTTTATGTACTGTTGTCAGTACAGCATGGGGCCGGGGAGGGTGATTTGTCTTTTCTGCACATCTGAAATGGTAATGAATTATACAGGCTGAAGATATTCCGGCCTAGATCTTAATATATAATGTAAAAACGGCATTATTATTGTCGATTGACAGATCACCTAATTAAAGAAACTGATTTCGACTCACCGTACTGCCGTACGCCGGCCGTAGGACAAATGTGACCAAGCCAGCTATTAGAGAGAGGAAGGGAGAGAAATCAAAACTTTGAGAAAGCGGGGAGGATGCGATGGAGTCCATTAATTTATGTACAAGAGTGTGCTCGTCCATTTGTTCATGTACAAATTGATAAAGCTAGAGAACTATTGCCAAGTCCATGCGCCTGCGCACTTCATTTTTTTTAAATCAACGTATGAATTATTCATATTCCATAGCGTTTCCATATGCAGAAAAAATATTCGCTGCCCGGCCAGAGGTAAGACTCCCAGAATGATGCCTCTCTAGAATTGATTTACATCCTGGATAGAAATAATCTTGTAATGGTTTGGGATGAAGAAATCAGTCTAGTGGCGTAGCTAGGATATTTTTCCGGGGGGGGGGGGCACTGGGGATCCTTGCTTTTTCAGTGGCAGGGCCAGGGGGCACCATTTCTTCTGTGTGTGTGTGTCACAAGGGTGGATCCGACTTTCGCCAATAGGGGATGATGGCCCGGGAAGGGGCCCAAAATTATCTGTATTTTCCCTGATCAGTCACTTCTTAGCATTATTCTTATAAAATAACATCAATATGAAATAATCTCATAGGCCCTATATAAAGTGCGAGCCAATATTTTTTTCTTTCTTTTTTTGAATTTCATGTATTTTGTCCTGAAAATTCAACATTCTGGGTACTGTTTGTGATCCTGAACAAGATGCATATGTAACTAGATAATTACTAAAAATGCCAAGCATGAGCAGAATTGTTTTAAGTAAGTGTTCGAGCATTATCGAAAAGGGACCTGTTAAGGACTGTTTACCCTAGAGGACAGTACATATTTCAATAGTGAGAACGCAAAGCGCGAGCTAAAAATTGTTGAGATTCCGACCCGAAAAATGGTCATTCTAAGCATTTTTTGTAATAATAAGTGGGATAGGTATGTGGGTCAATCCACGTCAAATCAACCAATTTTCAGACAATTTGTCACCCGACCCTCTTCGATTTTCTTTAAACTCGCACCAAATGTTGCCCCAAGTGTCTGACGGAAAAATCTGAAATATTTTGCCAGAAGGTCGGTTGCTAAGATACGGCCTCCCATAGCAACCAATGCGCGCACAACAAAATTATTTTAAATAAAATTGCCTATTTTTGATTGACTACTGCAGCAAAGTTTGATTGATTACAGTCTTCATTTTCAGTAAATTGGAAGAACTTTTTGGTCTAAACATGCAGAGTATACTGTAGCGCGGACCTGTCAACCGGATTTCGCACACGAGGTCTCCGAAAATGGCGTTAAGCATCCGTGTCAATGATTTCAGAAGCATGTTTGGAGGCTCATAAATCCAAAACTGAATTAGCTTAGAACCAAATATTATGCACATTAATGTACTTTCAGATACTCGACAGAATTACAAAAAATTGACCCAAGAGTACGTGTCATTTTCCTGTAGGGCGCCCTCAAAGTTGGATTTTTATCAAAAGATGCCAAGTTCAAGGTCACGGATCACCTCCCGTCCCATCGAGGAGGGGGACCAATTTCTGTGTTTTGGTAGACATTTACCCATATTTTCAAGTGTTACTTGAGAAATTTTGCTACCGGAATGTTTAGGGGCTGATTTGCGCATTCCAAAATGGTCGTAAACACCCTAAAATTGATATTGATGACACATACATGCTTTTCAACACTTTTCAAATTGTGATAACTCAAAGATGAAGAGCCCAAAGACATTGATATATTCTGTGGTGGTAGTCTGTGATTAGTATTAAAAGAATATATCTACAGAAATAGTTTTTATTGTTGGCAATGACCTTGAAAACACACCTAAAATTCAATAAAAACAGTAAATATGCTAATTTTCCAGAATCATAATGGCATTCAAATGGTGTTTACATTGACTTTCAAATAGGTGTCATTTCAATACAAAGGGTGAGCTTAAGCCAAAACTTGAAAGACATGTTCAACTTTTGGTCTACTTTGAGCAACATAAAATATTTGATCTCAAAACCATATCATTTGACCTTGAAATTATTCCAAATATAGCCATTTGTTGCTCATAAGTAGCATATTCAAATCGCGCGTGTTCATTGTACTTTGCAACACATTTCAAAATGGATTTTCTCATAGAGAGAATACCTGATCAGGCTGATATTTGCAGTATAAGTAGTTGGTAATGAGTTCTTGGAGGACCTACAGATTAAGTACCTATTCTCTCATGACAATGACCTTGAAAATACAGCTGATAATCGTGAAAATCAATAAATCATACTATTTTCATTAGTAATCAAGTGTTTTTAACCCACTCATGTCTTGATAGAATAGTTACCTAAACTGTAGATTTTCCAAGCACTAATTACAGACTACTAATACTGCAAATATCAGCCTGATCATGTATTCTCTCTATGAGAAAATCCATTTTGAAATAGGTTGCAAAGTACAATGTACACGCACGATTTGAATATGCTACTTATAAAGCAACATATAGCTATATTTAGAATAATTTCAAGGTCAAATGATATGGTCTTGAGTTCAAATATTTTATGTAGCTGAAAGTAGACCAAAAGTGGAACAGGATTTGCAATTATCAGCATGAACTCACAATCCAAGATGGAATAACACACAATGAAAAGTTGATAAAAAACACTTGATTATTTATGAAAATTGTATGATTTATTGATTATTTTCAGCTGTATTTTCAAGGTCATTGTCATGAGAGAATAGATACTTAATCTGTAGATCCTCCAAGAACCCATTACAGACTACTTATACTGCAAATATCAGCCTGATCAGGTATTCTCTCTATGAGAAAATCCATTTTGAAATGTGTTGCAAAGTACAAAGTACACGCGCGATTTGGATGTGCTACATGTACTTATGAAGCAACAAATAGCTATATTTGGAATAATTTCAAGGTCAAATGATATGGTTTTGAGTTCAAATATTTTATGTTGCCCAAAGTAGACCAAAAGTTGAACATGTCTTTCAAGTTTTGGCTTAAGCTCACCCTTTGTATTGAAATGACACCCATTTGAAAGTCAATGTAAACACCATTTGAATGCCATTATGATTCTGGAAAATTAGCAAATTTACTGTTTTTATTGAATTTTAGGTGCGTTTTCAAGGTCCTTGCGAACAATAAAAACTATTTCTGAAGATATATTCTTTTAATACTAATTACATACTATCGTCACAGAAGATATCAATGTCTTTGGGCACTTCATCTTTGAGTTATCACAATTTGAAAATTGTTGAAAAGCATATATTGTCATTAACATCAATTTTAGGGTGTTTACGACCATTTTGAAATGCGCAAATCAGCCCCTAAACATTCCGTTAGCAAAATTTCTCAAGTAACACTTGAAAATATGGGTAAATGTCTATCAAAACACAGAAATTGGTCCCCCTCCTCGATGGGACGGGAGGCGATCCGTGACCTTGAACTTGGCATCTTTTGAAAATATCCAACTTTGACGGCGCCCTACAGGAAAACGACACATACTCTTTGGTCAATTTTTTGTAAATCTGTTGAGTATCTGAAAGTACATTAATGTGCACAATATTTGGTTCTAAGCTAATTTAGTTTTGGATTTATGAGCCTCCAAACATGCTTCTGAAATCATTGACACGGATGCTTAACGCCATTTTCGGTGACCTCGTGTGCAAAATCCGGTTGACAGGTCCGCGCTACAGTATACTCTGCATGTTTAGACCAAAAAGTTCTTCCAATTTACTGAAAATAAAGACTGCTATCAATCAAACTTTGCTGCAGTAGTCAATCAAAAATAGGCAATTTTATTTAAAATAATTTTGTTGTGCGCGCATTGGTTGCTATGGGAGGCCGTATCTTAGCAACCATTTGACCTTGGGGCAAAATATTTCAGATTTTTCCGTCAGACACTTGGGGCAACATTTTGTGCGAGTTTAAAGAAAATCGAAGTGGGTTGGGTGACAAGCATTGGTTGATATGACATGGACTGACCCATGTAACAAATAAACAATGCAAATTAATTTGAGTGTGGCAAACTGATTCTGTTTGGTTCTGCTTGTTACAATTTCTGCATGAGTTGTAATCATGGATGCTCAGGTCAACATGATAAAACACTAGGAGGTGATCAAATGAATTGATTTTTTTTCAAATAGAAATACTATTTTTATATTCACCCCCTTCTATTTTGCCTCTGCTATTATTTTGATTGGATGTATTTCCAGATTCATCACAATAATTGTAAGTTTTATCATAAGTTTACTTTTTGAAAATTATATGCTATTATGTGACTTAGGCTTATGTACCTTCTACTGATAGTATTGATATAATGATATCAATGGATTCAAGTTAATCCTTCTGGGTAAGATTGGAACTATCTCTGTGTTTGGTAGATAAAGATATATGACTAACTTGTCCAGTTGTTGAGAAATGGGCCACTGCTGAGTAGGCCTAGAGTTTTCTCATGAGTAATTGATTTTATGACATGTGTTTACATTTTCTGCAGATTTCCATTCAGCTTTTGGACTGTACCGGTACTGTAACATAGTATGGATGGTCAATATGAAGCAAGCTTCATTGAATTCCTCCAAGAGCTCTGTACTCTTGTCTGATTATTTTGAAGATGCTTGCTTTGACTGGACTGGGCAAACGATTCGTCTTAGACAGGATGCTGCCCCAACCATATTTGATTTCCCGCCTCGTCTTAAGTAGGTACAGTAGATCCATATCATATATGTGTTATAAAGAAATATACCCGGTACTCCATATTATCTCCCTTTGATTTGTAAACGGGTCAATATATGGTTTGACTTGGAACAAATTGCAACAAATGATTTTTCAACTGTTTCTGGCAGTATTTGACCTCAGGAATAAAGTACTAAAAATCTACCAAAATCTACATCTGGGAAAGTACTTATTTTCAAGAGGGTGTCCAAGGTGGCCGCCATTCACTGAAAATGGATATAGTTCTCTCATTATCCACTCTAGAATCCTATTTATGTTCATATTCCATGGTCCAGTGGGTAAACAAATTTATTGATAGAAGTTAGAGTGAATATTAGCACTCCAAGGTACCAGGAAATCCAAGATGGCGCCCAAAATGGCTGCCGTAGGCTAAAAAATCTAATTCATCTATTACTTCAGTGGCTTTAATTCTAAATTCAATTCTGTGCAATGGTTTAAGTATTGAAGTAGTACATCGGGACAAGTTACAAGGACAGTCAGTGGTCTTGTGTGTCCAAAAATCCAAGATATCTTCCAAAAATTGAGTTTAAAATGGCTGTATGATTAAAATGGACATAGCTGATATCATATCTACATGTGAGATGAATTGAATTGAAAAGATTTTATTCGAAATCATTGCACGTTGCAGCCAAAAGGCTGTATTGTGTACAATTTACAGGTATATACATGTATAAATAGCTGATTTAAAAACATCAAAACTTGAAATGATTAAGAAAATATAATGCAACTTAACAAAAGAACAAATAGAAGACTGAAAGATGGTGGTGGTGGAAGAATGCTTATTGACAAACATCGCCACTCAAATTCAAACAATAAAAACGTAGATTTAAGCAAGTAACAAAAGAACTAAAGACAGGAGTGTGTCTGGGGACGAGCGAGCAGTCAAGTTCAATGCACAGCTCCAGCCAGGGAATGCCAATCCTCTACAACACCATTCAACCTGGGCAATGGAATTGGTTATTCAAATCCATCGCTCAGGCGGAACTTAGGGTCAGCTAACCTCACTACATTAATAGGGCCGACAAACAATCTCTTACAAAAAAAAAAAAAAAAAAAATTTACATTTACATTTACATTCATAGCACACTCCTCATTCATCCAAACAACCATAAGCACGTTAAATCAAACAACTGCACCCACCAACCCAGCAGTCACCCCTGACACCTTGCACTCATTAAGCATACAGATAAAAAAAAAAGAAGAACCAAGGGGGGGGGGTGAGTGGTCGCCCGTCCCAAGAAACCGTCCTGCTCAATTCTGAGAACGCTTACTTAAAATTTGGAGAATGACGCAGTTTGTAAAATAACACATCTTCCACCACATAAGAAATCTTAATAAAAATGAGTAAAATGTTGGCATAAAAAACAGTTTCCCTTTAGTTGTTACAATGTGAAATACATGCATTAAAATCATGACTAATAAAATCCTGTAAACCTATTCAATTGTGTTTGAGTTTAAAAAGTTCTAAAAATTGTAAAATTTTCATCTGAAGCTTGTGAGCTAATAATAATAACAAATTAGTATTAGGCGCGAATATGATTTTGTTGTCTAGATCATGGTTTCAATGGTCAAATAATACATTGGGACAACACTCAGTGGTCAGGTATGTTCAAAAATCCAAGGAGTAAGAAATGCTGTTGCTACTTAAAAAAAACCCAATGTCATAGTTTGTTCAATATCCGGAATATGATTTTTGTGCCTATACCATTGTTAAATGGGTTATCCCTGTCTAGGCGGGGGGGGGGGGTCTCGGAGGCCCCTCCCCCTCAACAAATCGCGCAATATTTTCGCTGTGCAAAATTTTTTGACCGTGCCGCTCGCTGACTTTTTACTTTCAAGTCTTGCGCAACTTTTGAGACCAACTTTAAGTCACCCGGGTACGTGGTTCCGAAATTACGTAACATTTTGTAAGTGCATGTCGGACCAAAAATTGCTCAAAAACGTGATTTCGTGTACAAAGTCAATGCAAATTGTGTTTTCAAGCAAAATTCATAAATGTATGATTATTTTTAGTTTTGCTGGTCTAAATGTATTTATTTTCTGCTTTTTATGATCACAGAAGAGTCCCCAATAAATTTCATTGAAAAAACAATGAAAAACGAAAGGTCAAAAAGAAAAATACATAAGAAATTGCAAAAAACAATAAAATACATAAGAAAATTATTTGATATCGCAATTTTTGTCTCACCTGCGAAGCAAAGTGAGACTATAGGCGCCGCTTTTCCGACGGCGGCGGCGGCGTCAACATCAAATCTTAACCTGAGGTTAAGTTTTTGAAATGACGTCATAACTTAGAAAGTATATGGACCTAGTTCATGAAACTTGGCCATAAGGTTGATCAAGTATTACTGAACATCCTATTAGAGTTTCATGTCACATGACCAAGGTCAAAGGTCATTTAGGGTCAATGAACTTAGACCATGTTGGAGGATTCAACATCGAAATCTTAACCTGAGGTTAAGTTTTTGAAATGTCATCATAACTTAGAAAATATATATACCTAGTTCATGACACTTGGACATAAGGTTAATCAAGTATCACTGAACATCCTGCATGAGTTTCACGTCACATGACCAAGGTCAAAGGTCATTTAGGGTCAATGAACTTTGGCCGAATTGGGGATATCTGTTGAATTCCCATCATAACTTTGAAAGTTTATGGATCTGATTCATGAAACTTAGACATAATAGTAATCAAGCATCACTGAAAGTTTTGAGCAAGTTTCAGGTCTCATGATTAAGGTCAAAGGTCATTTAGGGTCAATGAACTTTGGCCGAATCGGGGGTATCTGTTGAATTACCATCATAACTTTAAAAGTTTATTGGTCTAGTTCATTAAACTTGGACATTAGAGTAATCAAGTATCACTGAACATCCTGTTCGAGTTTCAGGTCACATGATCAAGGTCAAAGGTCATGTAAGGTCACTCAACTTTGGCCATGTTGGGGTTTTTTGTTGAATAACCATCATATCTCTGTAAGTTTATTGGTCTAGTTCATAAAAAGTGGACATAAGAGTAACCATGTATCACTGAACATCTTGTGCGAGTTAGAGTAGTATTCAAAGTCAGCACTGCTGCTATATTGAACCGCGTGATGCAGGTGAGACGGCCAGAGGCATTCCACTTGTTTCCATGTACACTTGCTAAGAACACCACAAAGAGTTTCTATACCAAAAATTAGTAAATTTGGAGCTTTATTTAAGGAGTTAGAGGAAAAAGTATGATTTCGCATACTAATTACGCATAAATTAGCATTATCGCTTAATAGCGATTCGGATGAAATAAATTACTAGACAATCTAGTAGATTATGTCACTGAGGGGGCCACTTCCATTCACGAGAGGATACCATGCACGACCATGGGGTCTCGAAAAGCACCCTAAACATGTAATTTCCATATTCTGAAAATGCACCCCTTAACAAGTATTGGCGTGTGAAACCCTACTCTTAACAAGTATTGGAAACAAAACGATACTCTTGGCAAATATTCCCTGAAATGAACCCCTAAACAAGTACAGGAATGTCTTATTGTTACAGGTCCTTCGGTCTTCGGCTTTACTTCTACACCTCGCGCAAATCGGACTCTAAACACGAAGTGTTGGAGCAAAAAGGATATCCTTTATAAAACAAATTAATTTTGTTTTATCATCCCCGCAAATTCGACCCTAAACACGTAAATTTCCTAGCGAAATAGATACCCTTTTTTCATTATTTTTGTGTTTTTGACACCCTTATCACGTTACGTACGTAACGTGCCCTATCGTGAAAAAGACATCCTTTTTACGTGTTTTTTTTGGTCGTGCATGGTATCCACTCGTCAATGTAAGTGCCCCCCCCCCCCGGGATTATGTCCCAGGCAACCCCGCGTGCCAATTTTCGGCGCGATCGCACGGTCCACGGCCGAGATCATGGCCCCCCCGGCCATATGAACTCCCAAAATACCCCGGCCTAGATAGGGTTAAACATAAACAATACATAAGAATATGTTACAAGGATGATGGATGGACAATTATGTCTTTAACTCCATGGTGGCCTTAAAGATAATATTAGCCGCTGGCATTTACAAATGGACATAGGTCATGTAATATCCTCCAAGGTTTTATGTCTTTACCATGGTATTAAAAGTCAGAAAATTAGGTACAAGGACAGTCTGTGGTCATCCAGTATGTCGAAAATCTGAGATGACTTCCAAAAATCAGAGTCTAAAATGACTACTGTTACTTTAAAAAAAGGACATAGTTTATTTAAATCCACCAAGGAGATATGATTTCGGTGTCCACACTAAAGTTTCATGTTTAAAATTATGCGTTTAGACTGGTCACATTGATATGCAGTTGTCCAGTTTGCATAAAAAATCTAAGATGGTTTTCAAAAAAGACATCTAAAACGACTCATATCTCTCAATGGTCAGAGTTGTACATAATCTATCTATAAGAAATAATGTTGGTGTCTAAATTTGGTATAAAGGGTCAAATAATATATTTGGACAAGTAACAAGGATGGTAAATATTTCATTTTTGTCTCACCTGCATAACAGAGTGAGACTAAAGGCGCCGCTATTCCGACGGCAGCGGCGACGGCGTCAACATCAAATCTTAACCTAAGGTTAAATTTTTGAAATGACATCATAACTTAGAAAATATATGGACCTAGTTCATTAAACTTGGACATAAGGTTAATCAAGTATCACCAAACATCCTGCACGAGTTTCACGTCACATGACCAAGGTCAAAGGTCATTTAGGGTCAATGAACTTTGGCCGATTTGGGGGCATCTGTTGAATTACAATCAAAACTTTAAAAGTTTTTGGATCTGATACATGAAAAGTGGACATAATAGTGATCAAGTATCACTGAACATCCTGTGCAAGTTTCAGGTCACATGATCAAGGTCAAAGGTCATTTAGGATCATTGAACTTTGGCCAAATTGGGGGTATTTGTTGAATTACCATCATAACTTTGAAAGTATGTTTGTCTAGTTCATAAAACTTGGACATAAGAGTAATCAAGTATCACTGAACATCCTGTGCGCATTTTAGGTCACATGACCAAGGTCAAAGGTCAATGAACCTTGGCCATAATGGGGGTATCTGTTGAATTACCATCATAACTTTGAAAGTTTATGGATCTGACTTTTGAAACTTGGACATAAGAGTAATCCAGTATATCACTGAATATCCTGTGCAAGTTTCAGGTCACATGTTCAAGGTCAAAGGTCATGTGAGGTCAATGAACTTTGGACACGTTGGGGGTATTTGTTGAATTACCATCCTATCTCTAAGTGTATTGGTCTAGTTCATAAAACGTGGAAATAATAGTGACCAAGTATCACTGAACATCTTGTGCGAGTTATAGTAGTTTTCAAAGTCGGCACTGCTTCTATATAGAATCGCGTGATGCAGTTGAGACCGCCAAAGGCATTCCATTTGTTTCAAAACTCATGGTGGATTCTAAGCTTTCATCAAAATGGGTATGTTTACCAACTCATGAAACAACTTATCCCCATGCATATAAGTGCAGGCACCAAGATTATTTCTCACAGGTGGATATTGTATGAACTATGAGCAGGGCCGTCGCCAGGGGGGGGGTGCGGAGGGTGCGAACGCACCCCCCTTCAGAACCCCCCCCCCCCAAAAAAAGAAAAAGACACACAGACACCGAAACTGCATTGAGGAACAATAGGCATGTTGACCAGTATGTACTTTCTATATCCATTCGGGCCGGCGGGCTATATAACTGCATGAAATTGAGTTAATACGTTGTTTTTGTGTTTTTGTTTTTTTTCATAAAAAGCACCCCCCCCTAGAAAAAAGCTGGTGACGGCCCTGATGAGCATCAACACCAGTGTGTTGGCTCAGTTAGTAGAGCGCCTATTTCACAACTGGGAGGTCGGGGGTTCAAGCTACCCTGTTTGGCGTTCAACGATTAAAGGGATAGTGGCTGCCGGGCCCATGATCAATTGGGCAAAGCAAATTTTCTGAGTATTTCATTTCATGTCTATTTTGAACAATAAATTATGGATTTTAATTTTTTCATCTAGAACCCATTTTTGAAGCCAACTTTTAGAAGGAAAGTACATGTAGATAACTGCATTCATGGTAACCAGTCCCAAAGTATTTTCAACCCTTAAAACCCTAGCGTAGACACGAATATAATACACTCAAGGTGTATTTGTAATGTTCTTTATTCATTTTTAAGTAACAACAGTCATTTAATACCCCTATTTAAAAGCCATCTTCTTTTTTTGGACATACCTGACACCTTACTGTCCTTTCATCTTAACGCAATGCACGAATTGACCCTTAAAATTCTAGTGTAGACGGCAAAATCATACCTCCGAGGTGTAATTCTAATAAACTATTTATACTTTTAAGTAAAAACAGTCAATTTACACCACTTTTTTTTTTAAAGTCGTCTTGGATTTTAACATACAGACAACTGACTGGTCTTGTAACTAACCCTGGTGTATTACTTGACCCTTTAAACCATAGTTTAGACACCAAACTCATATTCCCCAGACAGATATTGAACAAACTATGTCCTTTTCTTTTAAAAAAAGGTAACATCAGACATTTTGCACTCCATTTTTAGAAGCCATCTTGGAATTTTGAACATACTAGACCAATGAGTGTCATTGTAACTTGTCCTATATAATTTGACCCTTGAAACCATAGTTTAGACACCAAAATCATACATCACCGGTGGATATAAAATGAGCTATGTCACATTTAAGTATCAGCAGCCACTTTAGAATCAATTTTTAGAAGCCATATTGGATTTTTGGTCATACCAGACCAGATTATGTTCTTATAACTTGTCCTAATGTATTATTTTGAACCTTGAAATCAGACACTAAAATCGCATCTCCCAGGCCGATATGAATGTCTGCTTTAAGTAACAACAGTCAATTTAGAATAATTTTTTTAAGCCAATTTAGATTTTTTGACAACCCAGGCCACAAAATGTACTTGTAACTTGCCCTAATGTATTAATTGACCCTTGAAACCAGTGGTTTAGACAAAATCACATATCCCAGGCCAAAATGAAATGAGCTATGTCCGCTTTAAATATCAGCAGCCTTTTTTGTAGGATCGGTTTTTGGAAGCCATCTTCTATTTTTGGACATACCAGACCACTGACTGTCCTTGTAACTTATCCTATTACTTTATTTGACCATTGAAACCAGTGGTTTAGACATCACAGTCACAACTCCCAGGGCAAAATGAAATGAGCTATGTCTGCTTTCAGTAATAGTAGCAGTTTCAGAATTAATTTTTGGAATCCATCTCAGATTTTTGCACATTACAGACCACTGACTTTCCTTGTATCTTGTCCCAATGTATTATTTGACCCATCTAACCATGTTATAGACACAGAAAAATCATATTTCTAGATATTGAGCAAACTGTCGTTTTTGTCTCACCTGCATAGCAGAGTGAGACTGTAGGCGCCGCTTTTCCGACGGCGGCGGCGGCATCTATATCAAATCTTAACCTGAGGTTAAGTTTTTGAAATGGCATCATAACTTAGAAAGTATATAGACCTAGTTCATGAAACTTGGCCATAAGGTTGATCAAGTATTACTGAACATCCTATTAGAATTTCATGTCACATGACCAAGGTCAAAGGTCATTTAGGGTCAATGAACTTAGACCATGTGGAGGAATCAACATCAAAATCTTAACCTGAGGTTAAGTTTTTGAAATGTCATCATAACTTAGGAAATATATGGACCTAGATCATTAAACTTGGACATAAGGTTAATCAAGTATCGCCAAACATCCTGCATGAGTTTCACGTCACATGACCAAGGTCAAAGGTCATTTAAGGTCAATGAACTTTGGCCGAGTTGGGGGCATCTGTTGAATTACAATCAAAACTTTAAAAGTTTTTGGATCTGATACATGAAACGTGGACATAATAGTAATTAAGTATCACTCAACATCCTGTGCAAGTTTCAGGTTACATGATCAAGGTCAAATGTCATTTAGGGTCAATAAACTTTGGCCGAATTAGGGGTATTTGTTGAATTACCATCATAACTTTGAAAGTATGTTGGTCTAGTTCATAAAACTTGGACATAAGAGTAATCAAGTATCACTGAACATCCTGTGCGCATTTTAGGTCACATTAACAAGGTCAAAGGTCAATGAACTTTGGCCATAATGGGGGTATCTGTTGAATTACCATCATAACTTTGCAAGTTTATTGATCTGACTTTTGAAACTTGGACATAAGAGTAATCAAGTATCACTGAATATCCTGTGCAAGTTTCAGGTCACATGATCAAGGTCAAAGGTCATGTTAGGTCAGTGAATTTTGGCAACCTTGGGGTATTTGTTGAATTACCATCCTATCTCTGTAAGTGTATTGGTCTAGTTCATAAAATGTGGAAATAAGAGTAACCAAGTATCACTGAACTTCTTGTGCGAGTTAAGTAGTTTTCAAAGTCAGCACTGCTGCTATGTTGAATCGCGTGATGCAGGTGAGACGGCTAGAGGCATTCCACTTGTTTTAAAGTAGCAACAGCAATATTTATAATCCATTTTTGGAAGTCATCTTGGAATTTTGAACCGACTGTCCTTGTAACTTATCCCAATGTCTTATTTGACCATTGGAAACCTGGTCTAGAAACCAAAATCATTATGTCCCAGGTGGATATGAAAGAACTATGTCCAATTTATTTTTCAACAGCCATTTTAAACTCCATTTTGGGAAGCCATCGATCATCTTTGGATTTTGGACACCATCTTGGATTTTTGGACACACCAGACCTTGTAACTTGTTCCAATGTACTACTTCACCCTTAAAACCATTGAATAAGAACCAAATAAAAGCAAATTAGATGAATTGTGGATTTTTAACCTATGGTAGCCATTTTGGGCGCCATCTTGGATTTGCCAATCACATTGGAAGGATTACATGTATGATTCACTCTAGCCTGTATCAACAATTTTGTTTACCCCATAGACCATGAAAATCGAACTAAATGGGATTCTATGGTGGATACTGAGTGACGGCCATCTTGGACGCCATCTTGAAAATAACCACCTTCCCTTTTGTTTGATATCTTTTTTTCTTAAATGTTTCTTTTTTCTAATTTGTCTCGTACAGAAATGACCCAAACCAAGGAATTCCTGGAAAGAATTTCGATTTTGCAAACACCCTCCCAGATACTGCAAAGACACCTGTACCAAAGTCTTCAGCACCTTCATTTCTCGAGGACCACTACTACTCAATACCAGAAAGTCCAAGAGGAGTAAAGTGGAAGTTAACACCAATAATGGACTGTTATTAAAAACTTGGAGAAGAGGCCGAAGACCACACAGAAATCCTGTAGTGTAGATCACATGTACTTGCTGTTAAGTTTGGACAAACATAATTTGCAAAACTTTACAACAAATAATTTACACTGTGTGCATTCTGATTATTTGAAATAGTTTATCACTGGGCATGTAACAAAAGTGAATTCATTAAATAGGAATGTGTTGCGAATGATGTCTTACAGTATATTCATTCTGACTTAGAATGGCAGAAGATAAAAAAGTTTGTGAAAAGAAGGAATGATGGCAAGCTGACTGAAGAATAGAACAGGATAGAGCAAGGTGACAATTAAGAATGAGCTGTTGATATAGAAAAAAAAGATGAATTAAGAATGACGGTAATATAGAAAGAGCCATAATTACCATAATTTTTTTTAAGGATTTGGACAATAAGGAAGAATCTGGGGTTTTGCCTCGCCGGCATAGCAGAGTGAGACTATAGGCGTCGCTTTTCCAATGACGGCGGAGTCGTCAACATTAAAATCTTTACCAAAGTTAGAGTTTTGAAATCATAAATCATCATAACGTAGAAAATATATAGACTTAGCACATGAAACTCGGACATACATGTAAAGGTAATCAAGTCTTACTGAACATCCTGCCTGAGTGTCAGGTCACATGACCAAGGTCAAAGGTCATTTAGGGTCAATGAACTTGGACTATGTTGGGGGAATCAATATCAAAATCTTAACCAAGGTTAAGTATTTGAAATATCATAACTTCTAGAGTGTATGGACCTAGTTCATGAAACTTGGACATAAGGGTGATAGTGTATAACTGAAGATCCTGCCTGAATTTCAGGTCACTTGACCAAGGTCAAAGGTCACTTTGGTCAACGAACTTTGACCATGTTGGCGTACTTGAGGAATTGTCATAACTGTCATTTTAGAGATCTAGTTCATGTAACTTAGACTAAGATCAATTAAGTATCCCTGAACATCTTGTGCAAGTTTCATATAACATGATCTAGGTCAAAGGTCATGTAGGGACAATGAACTTTGATAATGTGGAGGGGGGGGGGTATTGGTGGAATTGTCATAACTTTAAAGTTTATAGATCTAGTTCATGGGACATTAGAGTAACCATGTATTCCTGAATATTTTGTGCTTGTTTCTGGACACATGACCAAAATCAAAGGTCATTTAGGGTCAATGAAATTTGCTGTGTTGGGTATATTTGTTGAATTTGCATTTTAACTTAGAAAGTGTATGGATCTACACATGTAGTTCATGAAACATAGACATAAGGTAATCAAGTATAAATAATTGTTTTGCACATGTCTTAGGTCATATGATCATGGTCAAAAATCATCTTGGGTCAATGGACATAGTATTCTTTTGTGAATAATTATGTACTAGCTGTTTTCAAAGTCAGTACTACTGCTATATCGAATCGCGTAATGCAGGCGAGAGAAGGCCAGAGGCATTCCACTTGTTTCTGTTGGTATTTCTCAGAATACTTGTATGTCTTATATAATGAAATTGGTATAAACTGTTTGTAAGATACACTCGCACAGATAATACTAACAAAAGAAAAAAAGCCAAATATTTCACTGATTTTCAACTGTTCAGTCACTCTCATATCCAAAGCAACCCCCCCCCCCCCTCCCCATCAGTCCAAGGTATTTGAGAAAGAGATAGAGTTTGGACTGGACATGGATGTCTGCAGAAAAAAAAATGCAGGGGGAGGGGGCAAAACATTTTTGTGAAATGTGCAAGGGAGCGAAGCGACAGAGCAGAAAATTATTTAGGGATATATGAAAAATGCAGGGGCCAATATATTTTGGGAATATGTCAGAGGGAGCGAAGTGACCAAGCAGAAGAAAATGTAGAGGAGAAAAAAATTGTTAGGGTATGTGAAGGAGCAAAGCAACCGATCAAAAAGAAAGGCAGGTTAGTCAAAATATTTTTGAATATGTGTGAGGGAGCGACTCGTTCACTCCGAGCAGGAGGGACTTGTTTTAAAATAGCATAGGCGGGAAGGCCCCCTCTGCCCTCCTGTGGGTGGCAGGGGCTTATACACTTAAAATGCCAATATTTCTGGTTCGAATATCACACATTTTCAGCCAGAGCTTTGCGCTAATTTTAGAAATTATGTAAACCATTAACCCTATCTAGGCCTGGGTATTTTTGGAGTTCCTATGGCCGCGGGGGGGGGGGGCTCCCAGGCCCCCCCCCCCCAAGATCTCAGCCGTCGACCGCGCGGAAAATCGGCACGCGGGTTGCCTGGAGCATAATCTACAAGACTGTATAGTAATTTATTTCATGCGAATCGCTATTAAGTTATTACGCTAATTTATTCGTAATTAGTATGCGAAATCATACTTTTCCCTTTAACTCCCTAAATAAAGCTCCAAATGTACTAATTTTTGGTATAGAAACTCTTTGTGGTGTCCTTAGCAAGTGTACATGAAAAAAATTGTGATATCAAATCATTTTCTTATGTATTATGTTGTTTATTGCAATTTCTTATGTATTTCTTTGTTGTTTTTTTTTACCTTTTGTTTTTCATTGTTTTTTCAATGAAATTTGTTGGGGACTCTTCTGTGATCATAAAAAGCATAAAATGAATACATTTAGACTAGAAAAACTAAAAATAATCATACATTTATGAATTTTGGTTGAAAACACAATTTTTGAGCAATTTTCGGTCTGACATGCACTTACATAATGTTGCGTAATTTCGGAACCATGTACCCGGGTGACGCAAAATTGGTCTCAAAAGTTGCGCAAGACTTGAAAGTAAAAAGTCAGCGAGCGGCGCGGTCAGAAAATTTCGCACGACGAAAATATCACGCGATTCGTTGAGGGGGGGGGGCCTCCGAGGCCCCCAGGCCTAGATGGGATTAATGCTGATAAATACATGTAGATGTGCAGTGCTCTCTTGTAAAGCAGTTTTGTACTCAAGAGTCTACCCTGGGTAAAGAAAACAGAATAAATGAATAAAAAAATAAACAAAAACGTTGTTTCTAATCTCAGACTTTCCTATGCCCCTCGAAAGTTCACCCACTCTCTCTCTCTCTCTATCTGTCTTTGTTTCATTCATTTTCATTTTACAATTCTTTGTCTTTTGATATCTAAAGTTCAGGTTTACCCTCTCTATCTTGCACTATTCTAAGCCCCAGCCCCATTGGCTTCCACAGGATGGGGGGGGGGGCTTCCTCCTGAAATCAAACAAAACAAATGTGGAAAATAAAATGGATAAAAGAAACAGATCCTTGGTGCATGTCTTACCAGCAAAAGCAGTTCATTCAGAATTTAACTCTCAAAACACCTAAATTCTACCGTAGGCCTACAGTAGGTTTATTGCCATTTCATCCACTGCCATTTTGCCCACTCACCAAATGGTATGTCATTTCTTCTAAAATCAGTTGTTTCCCAAATCTTCCAATTACCATTATGTCCAATAGCTAGTTGGTCTAATAACCATTTCGTCTATTTTCATTTTGTCTAATTACAATTTTTGCCATTTTGTCACGGTCCAATTTTCATTACAGTATGTCTATTACCATTAAGTCCATTTGCCAATTGGTCTAAGGGCAAATGGGCCAATGACCAATTAGTCTACTTTCATTTTGTCTATGTTCAATTTGGTCCAACTGCAGTTGATCCACTGTCACTTAGTCTCAACCCATTTTTTCTAACAATCATTTGGTCTAATCATCAATAGGTCCAATATTCATTTTGTCTATAATCAAATAGGAATAGTCTACTACTAGCAGCCCTTCTAGTTCGGTGCCTGTGTATTGCTGACTCGATCATCCTGTTGCTCTTGTGATTTGTTATTAATTTACACCTGTCGTTTGATTTTTTTTTTATAAGTAAACTTTTTCAGCTCCATTGTAATACATTTTGTGTTCTTATGTCATGTTCTTCCCCTCCTTTCCCACTTTTTTCTCTTTTAATTTTTTGGGTACCGTCAAAAGCTATTATCATTATTATAGTACATTTATTTATTAGTACTATCGTGAATTACAATTGTTTATTAATATTATCAGTTATATGATGAATGATGATTATCAAGAAAGGGAAAATTCCAAATCAAAGGACCCTATTCCAATTTTAACATTTTTAACCACTCCCATTCCCCTTTTTGTGAGCGTTATGTAGTAGAGAGAGCGTGTGGGATGCTGTATGCTGTACTGCATCATTCCATTCCTGACAGTAGGCCTAGTTATATGTTTTCTTTTTTATCTTCAATAATTTCAAAGTATATTTAAGAAGTCATTTCGCCCCCTCGGATAATGCATCTTATTTGTATTAGACAACATGGCTATTGCACCAATTGGCTATTTGGCTATTAGTCTAAATGACAATTGAGCGATTTTAGAATTGGACGAACTGGGTATTACACAATTTGGTTGGTTGATTATTGGACCTAATGGGTGGTGGACAAAATAATTAGACGAAATGGCAATTGGACAAAATGACAAGTACCAGTAGACAATTTGGACCAACTGATATTAGCCAACATGGCTATTGTAATAAATAAACATTGGACGAACTGATTAATAGACGAGTTGGCATAAGCCTACATAAAATTAGACCAAATGGGTGGTAGACGAAGCTGCTATTGGACGAAATGGGTGGTGGACAAAAAGGCATTAGACCGAATGAAGGTAGACTATGTGGTGTGTGGACTAAATGGCAGTAGACGAATTGGCAATTTACTTTACATCATGTGTTTACCATTCTTAGAAATTGCATATTTCCTAAAACAAGTCCCTTTCGCTCGGGAGTAAATGTGTCGCTCCCTTGCAGACATTTTCCAAAATATTTTGATTGACCGAGTAAATAAAACAAGAAATAAATAATCAATTACAAAAACAAAAATGTTTTTAATCTGAGACTTTTTAATGCCCCTCGAAAGTTCACCTGTTTTCTCACTCTCTCCACCTCTCTTTGCTTTCATTCATTTTCATTTTACAATTCTTTCTCTCTCTTTGATATCTTTAAAGTTCAGGTTCACCCTTTCAAACTATTCCAAGACCCCGCCCCATTGGCATCCACAGGAACTGGGGTTTCCCCCTGGAGAATAAAGTCAAACAAAAGACAAATGTGGAAAATAAAAATGGATAAAGACAAATAATCCTCTGCGCATGTCTTAGCTACCAATACAGTTCATTCAGAATTTAACTCTCACAAAGCTTAAATTCTACCGTATTGTGCTTAGAAAACGCATAATTCCTATGCCATTTTTAAACAAGTCCCTATTGCTCAGGAGTGAATGTGTCGCTCACCAGCACAATTCGAAAATATTTTGTCTGACCTGCTTTCTGTTTATTTGATCGGATGCTTTGCTTCCTCACACACACAACAATTTTTGTCCCTCTTTCCTTTTACTTTTTTACTTCTGTTTGGTCACTTTGCTCCCTCTCACATATTCTCGAAATATCTTGGCCCCTCCATTTGTTCTCAGTCTTTTCGCTCTCTCAAATATCCCCAGAATAATTTTTCTGCTCAGTCGCTTCACTCCCTTGAACATATCCCAAAAATGTTTGGCTCCCCCTGCATTTTTTCTGCAGTTGGCCACGTCACATTCAACATCTCTCTCCAATACCTTGAAGTTAAGGGGGGGGGGGTACTTTGGATATGAGTCTCTGAACAGTAGAAAATCAGTAAAATATTTGGGTTTTTTTCTTTTAAGTCAATATTCTGTGAATGAGTGTATCTTACTAAAGGATTATACCCATTTCATTTCATACAACATACACAGTTTTAGAAATACAAAAAAAAATATGGTAGGCCTAATGTTCGCTTTCTCGGGCATTAATCAAAGGCTCCTCCACACCTGTCTCTCTTTGTCTATCACCCTCAATCTCAATTCATCTTTTTTTCTCTATCAAACAGCTCATTATTAAAGGTCAAGTCTACCCCAGAAAAATGTTGGTTCAATTAAATAGAGAGAAATCAAACTAGCATAACACTAAAAATTCCATCAAAATCGCATGTCTAATAAGATATGGCATTTCAAACTTTCACTTATTTTTCTAAAAAAAAAATAATATGCACAACTCAGTGACATGCAAATGAGACAGTCGATGATGTCCCTCACTCACTCTTTATTTTGTTTTTTATTGTTTGAATTATACAATATTTCATTATTTAGAGATATGACAATAAGGACAAACTTTACTGAACCATATAGTATTGAATAATGCTAATTCCACATGATCAGAGAGGAATAAAAGTTTGTTAAACATGACGAGGAGAAATATAACAAAAGAAATAGTGGATGACATCATCAGTCTCCTCATTTGCATACCGACCAGAATGTGCATTTAACTCTTGTTTTTTTAATTTAGCTAAATTTTAAAATTGTGTCGGGTCAGTTTTCCAGACCACATACATTGAACTACGGCATTCCGCAAGGTTCCGTCATCGGCCCACTGTTGTTTACACTCTATGTTCGTCCAATTGGAGATATCCTTCGATCTCATGATGTTTCCTTCCACATGTATGCAGTTTGTTCCAACGGATCCAGTGGCAGTGATAATGCTATTCACAAACTTAGCTGCTGTATCACTGAAATCCATGACTGGATGAAGGCAAACAAGCTCAAACTCAATGATGCAAAGACTGAATCTTTGTCTCTGCTTCGCCACATCATTTATCATCTGATCTCATGAAGGATGTCAGACTGACAATTAACGAGAAATCTTTCCAGCCTTGTAAGTCTGTTCGCAATCTTGGTATAACATTTGAGCCTTCTGCAAATCTCAGCCATCACGTCACCTTGGTCTGCAGAAACGTCAAGTTTCATCTTCGTAACCTCTGGAGAGTGAGACGTTTTATTGACAAGCAAACATGTCATGCTGCTGTCAGGGCTCTTGTTCTTTCCAGACTGGACTACTGCAATAGTCTCTTCAGCGTTCTTAGCCAGAAAGACTTAGACCGACTTCAGAGACTACGGAACTCTGCCGCTAGGCTTGTCTTCTCTGCTCCCCTTCGGACTCGCACAGAACCTCTCCGACTGGAACTCCATTGGTTGGTGAGACAGAGGATAGCCTTCAAAATTTTGCTGCTAGTCTTCAAGTCGCTCAACCACAGAAGCCCGGAGTACATCGATAACATTCTCATTCGTCGTTCTCAAGTCCGTACTACTCGTTCATCTTCGTCAATCTGGCTCACTCAACGCCTTTCCAAGAGACGTGCGAGTGAAACGTCCTTTCCTGTGATTGCTGCAAAACTATGGAATCACCTACCAGCTGCAGTGCAGATGGCCTCCTCTGTTGAACAATTCAAGAAGGCCATTAAATCCCATCTATTCTGCTAAGTGGACAATTAATTGCATGGACTAGACCGATCATTCTCAGGTGTAGAACAGTTGTTTTAGTGGCCAAAACAAATATGGAGTAGTGTGTGTGCAGCGCTTTGTAACCGAAAGGAAAAGGCGCTATATCAAATGACTTTTGGATTGGATTGGATCAGAACTTTCTCATTTTACATCAAATTTGCAATCAAATTTTCAGTGTTTTGCTTGTTTTATTTTTCTCTTTTTATTCAAATCAAAATTTTTTTTGGGTGAAGTTGACCTTTAAGTTTCCCTTGCTCTATCCTGTTCTATTCTTCAGTCAGCTTGCCGTCATTCCTTCTTTTCACAAACTTTTTTCTCTTCCGACATTCTAAGCCAGAATGAATTTACTGTAAGACATCATTTTTGCAACACGTTCAAATTTAATGAATTCACTTTTGTTACATGCCCAGTGATAAACTATTTCATTGAGCTATGTTAAATAATCAGAATGCACATAGCGTAAATTATTTGTTGTAAAGTTGTGCAAGTCAGGTTTGTCCAAACTTAACAGCAAGTACATGTAATCTACACTTCTGTGTGGTCTCCAGCCTCTTCTCCAAGTTTTTAATAAAGTCCATTATTGTTGTTAACTTCCACTTTACCCCTCCTGGACTTTCTGGTATTGAGTAGTAGTGGTCCTTGAGAAATGAAAGTGCTGAGGACTTTGGTACAGGTGTCTTTGCAGTATCTGGGAGGTTGTTCGCTGAATCGAAACGTCTTTCTTCCGGGGGTTTCCCTGGCTTGTGTGAATTCTGTAGAAGAGTGAATTTTAAAAAAGAAACATTTCAGAAAAAAAAGAAATATTGAACAAACAGAGATACAAGAATTGAAAGATAACTTTGAATTTGTCAAATTAATATTCAATAGTACATGAAGAATAATATTTATTTAGAAATCAATACTTTTCCTCCGACTTGCAGCAAGAAAAACATGTTTTTTTAATATTTATGATGATATATTAACCCTATCTGGCCCCAAAGGGGGGAGGGCTTAATACGCCCCCTCCACAGTTTTTTGCAATAAGTCCACACTGAGAAACAAGTCCTCATGATGTTTTTTGGTTCAAGTCTCGCAGAACTTTTGGGACCAAATTCGCAACACCCAGATACGCAACATTTATGAGTTCATGTTGGACCAAATAATGCTCAAAAACGTTATTTTGTATATAAATTTAATCCAATGGAAATCCCTTCAGAAAAAACAAAACACTTAAGGCCCTGAAACAAAGAAATTATAGAAACAATAAAATACATAATAGAAATTTGATTTACCATTTTTTTAGGTGCACATTTGATAGAAACTATAGACCTTTGGGAATTATTTGGAGACTTACCTGTACAGCAGAGAATTCTCTATGCATAAATTAATTTATTTAAAATAAATTTCAATAGAGTCTGAAAAATCAGCGATGCATCCTTCGCCATGCAATTTCAAAGTAGCCCAGGCTAATTATGTAGGGCTAAACCAAATTTTTAATTTGTTTGATTATTGAGTAAGCGTTTACTTTAAATACACAATATAGGCCCAGGTCTATGGTTACCCTCCCGAATATATAATTCTTTATCTCTCTTTGGCTACTGAAAATGGAATGTTTAAAACATTGTCCTGTCAAACCAAAGGTAGATGATAGTACAGAAAATATGTTTCTTTAGAACACATGTATGATATTGATCTACTGTACCTTCTGAAGACGAGGGGGGATATCAAATATGGTTGGGACAGCATCCTGTCTAAGACGAATCGTTTGCCCAGTTCTGTCAAGCAAGCATCTTCAAAATGATCAGAACAGAGTACAGAGCTCTTGGAGGAATTCAATGAAGCTCATCCATACTGTGTTACAGTACAGGTTCAGTCCAATTGCTGAATGGGAATCTGCAGCAAATGTAAACAAATGCCATGAAATCAATTACACATAATTAAGAAAACTCTAGGCTTACTTAGCAGGGGCCCGTTTCTCAACACCTGGACAAGTTAGTCTATATCTTTATCTACAGAGTTAGTTCCAATCTTAACCCAAAAGGATTTTTAACCAGAATCCATTGATATCGTTATATCGATACTATCGGTAGAAAATACATAACAGATGAAGCCTTACTGCCTTAGTCAATTTTCAGAACTAAAATTATGATAAAACTTGCATTTATTGTGAAGAATCTGGAAATAAATCCAATCAAGATAATAACAGAGGCAAAATATGCATCAAACATGGTAACACCATGTAGACTTGGGCATTAAATTACTGAGAAAATGAAATTATCACTAATTCATTTCGTGACTAAAAAAAATGTCATACGGACGTTGAGATGGGAACCCCCAGATAGAGAATTTTAATAGTTAACGTAAATAAACCATACAGGCTTTCTTCATAAAATAATGATAATTATATAGGTTTTTATGATACCATCAAAATATACTGTATCATAAACTGTTGGCTTGTTACCATCGTCTGTCTTCGCAGAGCTGGGATGGCCGCACCATTTCGAGAAAGCTGGGAGCTTTTCTTGAAATAGGGTGGGTTGATGGAGGGCAGACAAATAAACGCACATTTTTGAGACAACCGGGACAGCTTTTCACGAAAGGCTGTATTTAATATTTTTCTGAATCAGTCGTTTCTATGAAATTAGTCATCAAATAATGACAACAATATAACAGTGATATAGACAGAGGTAAACAGATGGGGGGAGCTTGGGATGGTCCCCCCCCCCCCCCTCAAAAAAAAGACTAAAAAAGGAAAGAAAAGAAAAGAGAGAAAAATGAAATATAACATTTTTTGTATATTTTCATGTCAAGCTACAAAATTTGATTTTTTTTTAAATGAAAAATCTTCCTCGCTCACAACTTTTATTGAATTTTGCCCGATACGACATATCTGAACCCCTCAAAATTTTTGGCTCATTTCGCCTCTGATTATTAGGAGAAAAAAAGAACTTGCAGTTTTTGTGATTTTAATAAAATTGCATATTAATGAAGTAATTCTAGACCCCAAACAATTCCACAAAGCCATATTATATAAACAATGGAATCATGAGAAATAGTGTATTCTATATAAAAGCATTTGCCTAGAAGTGTGATGAAACAAATCATTGGCAGAGTGAGCCAAAGATTTTGAAGTGGCTAGATAATGGCATATTGGGCAATTTTTTTTATTTGTGAGCGAGCAAAAATTTAGAATTTGTTTTATTTATAAAAATCCAATTAAAGCACAATATTCTGAATAATGTATTTCACCATATTCTCTTCCCCTTTCTTGGTCATGATTTTTTGTAGGAGGCAGGGGGGGGGAGCAAGCACCCGAAGCCCCCCCCCCCCCCTTCATCTGTACACCACTGAAGCAATTACTTTGAAACTGACTTTCCTTCGCAAGCTGCTGGCTAGCACTGATATAATAGTTACCATATATGGCAGCACCTGTGAACTGCTGTGACTATTGAAAATGAATAAGCCTAAACAGTCAGACCGCAGGTCCCTATGCTAATGAGCAAAAAAGGCCAGATTCATCCAAATCATCTCGTGGCTGAATCCTCCTCCTTGCAAAATCTCATGATTCGTGAGATTTTCTTTTTCTAAGAATTTACCTGTTTTAACCTCAAGTTAAATGAAATATTATTGCACCATCAGATAGAGTAAGAGTTACTCTTTCATATTGGTCATTTATTTTGTATACAATATTTTGTTAAATAAGTAAATTTCTGGCCTGAAAGTGTGCCTCAAAACTGAATTTTCTTCCTCTGTTTTCTTTTGCAAATTGTGCAAAACTTTTTATGTTGAGCCTCAATGATATCTATATCACCATAAAGCTGAACTTTTGTACTTTCTCACAATGCCATTCTTGATGTGCGGCACCTTTTAATCGGGTCAAGTTCACACTTTTCCCACCAAGGTACAAGACAAGATTTCTGAAATTTTGTACTTGCATGAAATCCAGAGTCCTGATTGGCTGGATAAGGTTCACAGAACAACAGGCGCGGGGTATTTGAGATTACCACATGGGAAGTGTGACCTTCCCACGAACCCAGGCACTGGAACCGTTGGAATTTGCCACTGGGTGGTCTCTTTGACCAATCAGAGTGCAGTATTCTTGTTTTCAAACTGCTTTATGTACTTGATCTTGACCCGATTAAACCAATTCTTATTTTGAAACCTATATCATTTCAAAGCATACATATTCAGCTTTATCATGATATAAAAATCATTTGGGCTCAAACATAAATAAAGTGTGAAAATAGCAGCTTTTGTCAGGTGAAAATATTTACTTTGTAGGATATTTTAGATCAAAATTTTAACCTATATTACAAAATCTTTGACTAAATCCAAACACATGACCTGAAAGAATTATTCTTCTTCTTTACAATGGTACCAAATTCATGAAATTCGATGCACAATTAGAGCAGCAATGACCAAATGAAAAGAGGTGTTTTGGTCTGCATCAAGCTCATTAAATATGCAAAACAACTCAAGTCATGAATATCACTTGGATGAAAGAAGCCACTTTCTTGGGACCTGCAGTCTGACTGTAAATAAATGAAAATGCACAAATTTTTTGTTTCCCTTCTCTCCTTTTTTGTCTCACCTGCATAGCAGAGTGAAACTATAATATAGGTGCCACTTTTCTGAATAATCATTCAATTATTCTACCAATTCAAAATGAATGGTTTTGTGATGTATTATTATCAAAACTTGTTATTAATTTCGTATACGATTGTAATTCCGAAGCTTCGTTTTTCCGAAGGTTTGGATATTCCGAAGGTTCGTTAATCCGAAAGCGAAATAAGGTTCATTGTTCCGAAGGTTCGACAATCCAAAAACGATATGAGGTTCATTGTTCCAAAGGTTCGTTAATCCGAAAACGAAATAAGGTTCGTTTTTCCGAAAACAAAATGAGGTTCGTTGTTCACTTTGTCTTGTAAAAACAGTATTTCTATATACAAAAATCAATTCATTTGATCACCTCCTAGTGTTTCATTATGTTGACCTGACGATCCATGATTATAATTCCTGCAGAAATTGCAACAAGCCAAACCAAACAGAATCATTTTGCCACACTCGAATTCTCAGCCACATCTCCATTCCTTCATCCCCAAATCATTACTAGAAAAGCCTAATGTATTTCTATCCAGGATGTAAATAAATTCTAGAAAGAATCTCGAAGTCTTGCCTCTGGCCCTGCCTAGAAGGTACTTAGGTGTTCCACTACCAACATGATAAAGGGATGCTCCAGGCTGAAGATACTCATCATTGACCTCATCTCCAAAATAGAGTAAAATTCACAAAGCAATTAATGCTAGAAATTTGATCAAAATCGGATATTGAATTTTAATATTTGCATTATTCCAATGAAACAGATGTAAGCATGTCTTCATGAATATTCAGTGAGCAAACTGATATCATACCCCCACTTGTTCTTATGTATTTTATATGAAATTAGGTTTATTAAAAAAGAAATTACAGGTCATAATTGAATTGACAACTGATTTAGTGCATTTAATTAGTTATTACTGTAACTTATTTAATTATAATGGAGACAAATCATTTACACATGAGCATGAAAAATGAAGCAATTATGATTTCGTGTAATAACATTAGGAAAGTGGGAATGTGACATCAGCCCACCTAGTGAATATTCATGTTTATGGCATAGACTGAGGACTAGGCCACTCGAGGGTTCACTGCATGCCTCCGTTCACAGGAAAATCAAAGCACGACACATGAAAATCTCTTTATGAGCTAATCTTTCCACTTCTTTGGAGATTCCTGTATCCAGATGAAACACTTCCATGCAATTGCACGAATGAAGTCCCTTTGGTGACCATTTGAGCACTCTGTTCCTCATCTTTTCCTTCTCTTCACGTCGCTGCCTGTAGAACCGCATAATCAATTTGTGGCCTAAAGAAGGCATGTGATTTATATTCATATCAAAGACACACGGCAAAGAATAGGCACCTTGACTATTTTAAAGCAAATCGACGCATAGTATTAAGCGAAGTCCTTAGAGTGTCCAATCTTTTCATTGTATAGACTTTAGAAGACTGTATTATTGACATAACGAACAAAGCTTGTACTGCTGGTTTTGTTCAAGGTAATGGCGCTGTCACACCTTGGCGTTTTAGACAGCGTATGCCCGACGTATGAGGAATTTGGCGAATACGCTGGCGTACTTCGAATACATTACGGGTAAGTTTTGCATACGTCAAGAGTACGCTAAAACACGCTGGTATACGTCGTCATACGGCGAGGTCGTCGAAAAATTTTGTGCAAGCACAAAATTTTTCGACGCATGCCAGCGTATGGCTCATACGTCCCGCATACGCGGGCCATAAGTTGTAGGCAATTTACGCTATCGTTGATACACGTTGACACACGTTACTCGTAAGTTACTCATAAGTCGATGTACGTCGAGATAATGTCCAGCGTACCCTAAAACTTACTTCTAACCTATGAGTAACGTGCTTTGAACGTATGTGTAACTTAACTCCAACGTATATTGACGTATGAAGACGTGCTCCGGACGACCACAAAACTTACTGAACGTGTTTATAACTTACAGCTACTGTATAATGGCGTATTGACGTTTATACGAATTGGTATATAAAGGTGGGGTTCACAGGAGTTTTCTTCGGCATGGCGGTGGTGTTGATACGGTGATGTATCGTGCGGTTGTGATTTGAATAGTTGAACGTGTATGGCAGCCTTTTTATAGGCTACGACACGTGTTCGTCAGCGATACTCTGCCGCGCGCTATGCGTAAGTTAGGCTATCATAGGGCATAAGTTGTGTACGCCAGCAATACCCTAAGCATTCATTGGAATACGTTACTATAAGTTAACGAAGCGTTCGATATAAGTTACTAATACGTTATGTATTCATCCAACTCGTTATGAATACGCTAAGTACATGTATACGCCCAGAGTTGAAAAAAAAACAATCAAAGTTCAGCGTATGCCGACGTTTTAGAGAAATTTTGATACGTCAGGCATACGCGTCTAAAACGCCAAGGTGTGACAGCGCCATAAGTAGATTTTATTCTATTTTTTTAATTCCAGGTCTTCATCATTTTAAACTATTTGAAAAAAAAGTGTTTTCAATATCACCGCCAATAATAATCTTAAATTATGTTTTTGAAGGTACCAGTATTTCATTCATTGGTGCCCATATTAATCTAGTAATTATAAGAATTGCGCATTAAAAGAATTTAGATACAGTTATAACACTAGAAATTTGAAATGATGCCCCTGCTTAAAGCGATCAGAAATTCATTCAATATGATTGAATTTAATATCATGCAGAAATCAATATGTATAAAATGAACAAATTTAGACCTTTGACCTACAGATTTGCCTTTTTTTTTTAATTTGTTGAATATTTCATAAGTTATCATGAGGAAACCAACTCGCATATTTAATGAGCTCTGATCTGTTACCTGCAGACTCTGAATTCAAACTTGTAGTAGCCTGTACTTGTAGTAGCCTAAACTTGTGTTGCCTGTATTTTGGTTCATCTACCTACACTCCCTCATTTTTTTACAAATCTGATGAATATTTCATCATGCGTAAACCAACTCACATATTTCATGAGCTGTGACCTTGGACCTGCAGATTCCAATTTCAAACTCAGCCTGTATTATTTATGGTGTCATACTGTCATCTACCTACACACCAAAAATTTTTTAAATCCAAGAATATTTCGATTTATTGCACGGAAAACAAGTGGGAGGGGGGGTGAACGAATTGACGGACAGGGGCAACGCTTATGGGGTAACGCTTAATGCCCCCTCCGGACTTTGTCTGTGGGGGCATAATTACAGAGGAGCTGAATTTGAAGCGAGCCTGAATCAAGGCTGCAAAATTTATTAGCGCCACCATCAGGCTTCATTTTATTTCTGTAGAAAGAGACCCGCTAAGTCACTTTCCAGGCCAAAGTAATCAATTTTTTGTGTGTGTGATTTTGATTTAAAGGAAAAGTCCACCCAAGTCCACCCCAACAAACAGTTGATTTGAATAAAAAGAGAAAAATCCAAAAAACATAATAGTCAAAATTTCATCAAAATCGGATGTAATATAAGTTATGACATTTTAAAATTTTGCTTATCACAAAATAGTTATATGCACATCCTGGTCGGTATGCAAATGAGGAGACTGATGACGTCAACCACTCACTATTTTGATCACGTGAAACATGAAATATTCCAATTTTCTCCCCTTTGTCAAGTAAAATAAAGACTAATTCCACCCTGAACGTGTTGAATTAGCATTGTGTAATATTATTCAGTCAAGCTGGTCTTTATGGTCAAATCTGTGAAAAATGTGTAATTCAAACTATAAAAAAACAAAAGAAATAGTGAGTGACATCATCGACTGTCTCATTTGCTTGTCACTGAGTTGTGCATATCACCGTTTTGTGAAAAGGAAGCAAATCTTTAAAATTTCATAACTTTCTTATTTTACATCTGATTTCGATGAAATTTTCAGCATTATGCTAAATAGTTTGATTTTTCTCTATTCATTCAAATCTTCATTCTCTGGGATTGACTTGACCTTTAAGAATAAAAAAAAATACTTTTGTACATGGCTACTCACCAGAAAGTGCTGTGGTGAGCAGTGAGGGGACTCTAGACTAGTAGAGTCAACGCCTACAGCCAAGCCTTGCCCTAGCTTGGCAGCCGCGGGCCTACACCAAAAGCTTTGGTCTCTTTTATGTTGGTTGTTCTGATGATGTACGTTGGCTCCACTCACCAAATACAGAGACCGAGTTCTAGCGTGATCTGTACAGGGGACTCAATCGCCATATGTTAATGTACGTAAGTTCGGAAAAATACGGAGTGAAGTTGCTTGACAGCCAACATGTTTTCCCCTTTCAAGTTTCTTTTTCCCATTTTGGTGCATTTCAGGCCAAAAGGGAATAATAATCTCCATTTTGGTTCAATTCTTTTCAGTATTTTCATAAAATAAAGCCAAAAAATCGATGTGCCCCGTGAGTGGCCGGGGGGATTTTGCATTGTAAGCCCGGGGGCCAGTTACAGCGGTTGACGAGTGGATACCATGCGCGACCAAAAACCACGTAAAAAGGATGTCTTTTTCACGACAGTGCACATTACGTACATAACGTGATAAGGGTGTCAAAAACACAAAAATAATGAAAAAAGGGTATCTATTTCGCGAGGAAAATTACGTGTTTAGGGTCGAATTCTGATAAAACAAAATTAAAATGTTTTATAAACTAAAGGATGTCCTTTTGCCCCAACACTTTGTGTTTAAAGTACGATTTTTGCGTGAGGTGTAGGTGGGGTCGTATTAAACCAAATAAGGTAAAGCCGATGACCGAAGGACCCGTAACAATAAAACATTTGTGTACTTGTTTAGACTTTAGGGGTTCATTTCAGGGACCATTTGCCAAGAGTATCGTTTTGCATGTTTCCAATACTTGCTAACCATGCCAAGGGTAGGGTTTCACATGCCAATAGTAATTACTTGTTAAGGGGTGCATTTTCAGAATATGGAAATTATGTGTTTAGGGTGCTTTTCGAGACCCCATGGTCACGCATGGTATCCACTCGTGAATGGAAGTGGCCTCCCCGGGATTGTAAGTCCCCTAATGCCCAATGGTGGCTGCATGATAGCGAGCTGTCTGTGAAAGAGAAATTTTTAAAAATTAAAACATGCTGAAAAACTCCTCAAAACACACGGCTGGCAGCTTTCTACCACGGGCCTAGACCAAAAGCTTCAGTTCAGTCTCTGTATTTTGGTTGTTGCGCTGAACTACGTTGGCTCCACCCACCATGATAGTAAAATGTCAGAAATTGTTGAATAAATCCCACTGACCCCAGAAACAACGGTTATTCCCGTCTACTGCAGGCTGCTGGCCAAGCTGTACAATAATTTCAATAACTTTATTTGTCATCCACTTTTGATGAAATTTTCAGCATTTTTTTTGCTCTGAGTATGGTTTTTACGGCCAAATCGTGGTTTTGGGAACCACTCGTTGATTTGTGTATGCGCACTTGTGTACGAAGAGAATGGAGGTGGAAATAAAGCGCTGCTGTATTAAGTGAACGGTAGTTCCCAATATCACGATAATGCCGTTTTTACATTATATATTAAGATCTAGGCCGGAATATCTTCAGCCTGTATAATTCATTACCATTTCAGATGTGCAGAAAAGACAAATCACCCTCCCCGGCCCCATGCTGTACTGACAACAGTACATAAACTTGAATACACGGGACTAGCATTGTTTTTGCAAATGCAAGTTTGGTAACGATTAACGAATTTCCCTCTTTTAACGTAATTTTTTAGTCGAAAACTTTAAAGCTGAACTTACTAAATCAATGTCCATCCACATCCTAGCGATTAGAGCAGTTGTATGCAGCTCATGTAGGCATGAATAACGTGAAATCTAAGCTAAGACAAGTTCACCAACTCGTCAACAGCTACGTGACCGGCCCGACCGGAGCTTTAGTACAGCTAGCTAGCTAGCTGCAGGCGCTGGCAATCAGCGACCCATAGCAGACAGAGGAGACAAATTTTTTTTGTGTTTTGACACAAAATCATTTCGTCGACGGAATGATTTCGCAACGGAACGAAATGAATAGACAGAGACGAAATTTTTTTTGTGTTTTGACACAAAATCATTTCGTCGACGGGATATCGCATCTGAACGAAATGAATAGACAGAGGAGACGAAATTTTTTTGTGTTTTGACACAAAATCATTTTGTCCACGGAATAGATATCGCATCGGAACGAAATGAATAGACAGGGGAGACGAATTTTTTTTTGTGTGTTTTGACACAAAATCATTTCGTCGACAGAATAAATTTCGCATCGGGACGAAATGAATTTTGTGGACGAAATTGATTAAGGGTGACACAGAATAAATTTCGTATACGAAATCACACTGCATCATGACGAAATGATTTTCGTTTGAGTGAAAAAACAAAGTGTGCATACAGAATTTTCCATTGGACACTTTGGGCGCCATTTCGTTGGATCAAAATTTATTTTGTACATACGAAATAAATTTTGTGGAGCAATTACATTTCGTCTCAACGAAAATTGATTTCGTCGGACGAAATTAATTTTATGTGACAAAAAATAAATTTCGTATACGAAATAAAACAGCGTCATGACGAAATGATTTTCATATGAACAAAAACACATTTTGTGTACGGAATGGCGTGAACTGGACGGAATTAAACATCGGACATTTAGTGCGCCATTTCGTTTGATCAAAATTCATTTCGTATGGCACGCCAAATAAAGTTTGTGGACGTAATTACATTTTGTCTAGACAAAATTTATTTCGTGCATTTCGTCGAGACGAAATTAATTTTATGTGACAAAAAATAAATTTCGTATACGAAATAAAACAGCGTCATGACGAAATTATTTTCGTCTGAATAAAAACATATTTTGTGTACGAAATGACTTGATTTGCACGAAATATACTGGCGGACACTTGGCTTGTCATAGATTCGCGTTTGGAAACTTTTCCAACCCCGATAAACCCATCTTGGCCAGGTAATCCCCTTGTCTCGATTTCACCACCACGGGCCAGCTAAATGAGCGTTGAGCCAAGGACGAAATGATAAACAACGCTGTGCTATTACGTAAGACTTGTCTGCCTGTAGAAGGATCTTCGGAATGAAATTATTGTATTCGATATTAATCACGTTTTCAAAGGCATATTACATTCAGACATCCAATACTAGTCCATTTTTAATTTCGAACGAAGAAAATCGACCTTGAAATAAGGAAAGTAAGCGAATAAAAATTACGGTATGCTTAGCATGCAAGGGCCGCGATGCATGCATAGTTTCTGTCCGTCCAGCAAGAAAATGGGTTCACTCGCGCAATGATACAGTCTTAACGTTCGAAAAATAGAAGTAATGGCATACCAACATACAAAGTATAATAATCATGCTGCTGATATGCACAAAAATATGAAATCATTATTTTTTTTTACCCCAAAGTCTTATTCATAATTTAAATACAAACTATGCCTGTAACTATTTTTTAATCGCAAACGTATTATTGCACCATACGTGGTTCTCCGGTAAACTGCCCATGTGCGCTGCATCCATTCCACCGTTTGTTTTGGGTCGTTTATACTTTTAGTTTCCACCATTAAATGTCTAACTTAGATATGTTGTGCTAATTTTTTTGTAAGTCAAAATGTTCATCGTTGGAGAGCGAGTTCAGGCGATTGATGAGTTGGGAAGATGGAGTGTTGGAAAGATCGATCACGTGTCTTAGGCTGCGTTTATGCGACCTCAACCCAGAATCATGATTGGAATCACGATTTGAATCATGATTCAAAACAGCAACATGAATCACGATCCGACAGAATCAGCGTTTATACGACCATCTTTCTAACGCTGTTTCTCCCTGAATTCGGGCCGATCCAGTGCGCATCACAGTGCGCAGTTTGACCCAGGAAGTATAGGTCAACATTTTCGCGCGTGTTTCTAACTTCACGTCGGCTGCTAGATTTTTGCTGCCACCGGAGCTAACGCGCGATCGTTTGTGCAAGTGCAACTCGGCTTCCGAAAAATAAATCTTTTACTTCCAGAATTCCGTGTATTGTACCTTGTATTGTTTTTGTTTACTTGTATTCAATCTTGTCGGTTCATCAAAAATGGTGTTCGGTAGCCGTAGTACTGGGCACGAATTCTGTTAATTTTGTCTCGACAGGCGGTGCCACATCTCCGTTGAAATCCCTCCCTTGCAAGCGCCGCTGAAAGGGACTCGTAGATCGTCTTATATTTCTGTGAATCCCGGTAAGGGATGCTTGTGCTTCAGGCTGAGCCCAAAGCACAAGCAGAGCCCTGAGTTCGTCGTCAGTCCAATTTGAAGACATGATTGATGAAAACAGTGAAATCAGGGTGACCAGACGTCCCGTATTTCCCGGGATTGTCCCGTATTTCAGAATATTGAACAAAATGTAGTTAATACATTTAAAAGTGACGAATTTTCATTAAATAACCAACAGCTGACGAAGCAGGGACAACAATTAAATCGATAACTGTAAACTTTTGCAAGTTCTGCGATGATTTCTTGCTAATACATTGCAAACGAACTGGCCTCCTGCCTGTGTGTGGCAGGCTACTAGCTAGGCATGGAGGATCGAAGCAAATTCTCAATGGTGCAAACACCTCACATGATAAACAGTTTTTCCACCAAAACTTCGGCGGGAAATTCTTATAATTATACTATGGATTCTCAGTTTAATGATTTGGAGATGTAATTGGAGGAAAATGTTATTGACTTTTCATAGTTGTTTCAGCTTTCGTTTTGAGTCTTGGTGTGCACGATGCCGCGATGTTTCATCTAATTTTTAAGTTTGACAATATGTTTCACTTTGAAATTTTATTCATTTCTAAAACATTTTATGTTTAAAATTTTAAAAATACATTTAAAAAAACACCAAATAAAGTTATGATTTTTATTAGTTGATTGGATTTTTTGTTTACTTGAAGTTTGAACTTTTCCCTTTTCTTTACTATCCTTTCTGCTTGCCCTTTTTTGTTCCATCTATTTTTATTTCCTATCTTTCTTTCCTCGACATTTTCTTTTTTTTCTCTCTCTCTGTTCATTTTTCTTTCTTTCCTTCTTTATCCAATATACTTTTTTATTTCCTTCATTCTTTCTTTCCTTATAATTACCTTGGCTTCCTTCTCTCTTCGTCTCCTGTTTCTTTTCGTTCTTTCTCTCCTTCAATTATTTTCTATTTTTTCGTTCTCTTCCCCTTCATTCTTCCCTTCCATTCTTTATTCCTTTCTTCATTTTTCCCTTCTTATTCTTTTCCCTTATTTTTATTTTCTTTCTTTTGTTTCTTTCAAAGAATGAAGGAAACATGTTTATTTCCTTCATTCTTCTTTCCTCCTTTTTTTCACCTTTCCCCCTTTAATTGTCTCCTTTATTTTGCGAGACATTTATTAATCTTCCCTTCCTTCCTTTCTTTCTATATTCATTTCAAAGAATGACGGAAACCTTTTTTTATCTCTTTTATTATTTCTTTCATCCTTTTATTCTAACTTTCTGTTATTTTTTCTGTTTTCCTTTATTTTCTTTCCTTCCCAATCATCTCTTTTCTTTCTCTCCTTCATTCTTTCGTTCACCTTCCCTTCTAATTCTTTATATTTTTTTCAAAAGTCTTATTATTATACTATGGATTCTCAGAAGCCCACACTTTGTGTGGGCTTCTTTTATTTGTTGATCTTCGTTTGTCAATTGTCCCGTATTTCATTTTGTGAAATCTGGTCACCCTGAGTGAAATATACAAATGACGCTACAGTACAACCCCGGGGTACAATACACAGAATGATAATTCCTAAATGCACATGACAATTGGCATATACTGGTACTAGTACACTGGCAATCTGCTACACGAAAATTAACCTGCACGAAACACAGCGCGCGCCTTTGAGTCGAACCCGGAAGAAGCACGACACAATGACGTCATAGAATCATGATTCAAATCACGATATCGTTTATACGACCCTTTTCGTTCGTGATTCTACAGAAACGTCTTTCCAAACGCCCCTTTTTCCGTGTTTCATGTTTGTGATTTGAAAGACGTTTATTTCCACTTTCGACTAAACGCAATCGTGATTCTGCAGAATCGTGATTTGAATCATGATTCTAATCATGATTCTAGGGTAAAAAAGTGTCGAATAAACGCACCCCCAGTTTACAAAACCGCGTGCCCGTTGAACCCCGATCCCTTCAGTGCCCATTTTTAATATGTTCCCCTTCCTCAAGTACATCTTGTTGAATAATCACTTTAAAAAAAGTTGTTTTTTTGCCCCCCCCCCCTTAGCCCCCTTTTCATAGTGAAAGTTCCTTTGCAGTGTCCTTTTTTATCTTTGATCAAGCGACCGACCCATTTGAACATGCCCATATTTGATTGTGATAAATGTCTGTTTTATTTTCTAGTTCAAAATTTATCATTCTGCTAATATGAGGTGATTAAAATTAGCGCCCTGTCCTTTTTGTCGGGAGAAAGAGAGAGAAATAGAGATGGGGTGGAATTTTCACCCCATCTCTATTTCTCTCTATATATCTTTAACAAGGGCGCCGGAAGCGAGGGGGGCAGGGGGCACTTGCCCCCCCCCCCAAAAAAAATAAATTTTTTGGGGGGCAAAACGAGATTTTGCCCCCCCCCCCAATGTGCCCCCCTGAAAGTAGAAAAATGATAAATTTTTAAATAATTAAAGGACAAAAGTATACGATGAAGGCACTTTTATGCCCAAAAATTGTCATTTCTATTGTCAAAAATGAACAATTTTGCCCCTGACGGAGCAATGACATTATCATAGTAAGCCTGGCGTCTTTTGACGAACAGTTCCTCTGTGAAACATACCTTTGAAAAGCCCCTTTTCCATCTTATTACAGTGTGATAACGTTTAACCTTTTAATGAATACATTTCAGACTTAAACCGAATGGCAAGCTAATTTTCTTTAATATCTAAACCTACAAATTATGAAAAAGATGGATATCTTCTTAGATAAATGATTTGATTTTATATATTTCGATCCAAAAAAGTGAAAAAAAATCAAGCACGTTTTGAAATAAAAAGATGGCTGTGTATTTATGCAAAGCGCAAGCGATTTTATTATTTTTATAACATGTCCTGAAAGTTTTCTTTTTTCCCAATTATTCACCTCCCTTCCATCATTCAACTTTCTTCCCGGTCCTATCTTTCTTCTTATTTTTCGCCTCACCTTCCGCCGCTTCGCCCCTTGATCTACCTATGATGACCCCTCCCACGGCAGGAATTTTGTGTAAAAATGGAGTATAAGTCTCGTTAATAGAGTGTTTAAAAACAAATTTGGGGGATAAAGCATAGTTAAAGTTCATTGTAAAGGATTAATCATAACTCATGAAAACTATTCTTTATACTGAGTACGCAAACAATGAAAATATTCTCAGTATATTCCAAGTAAATTTGGAATAAAGGGAAAGTGAATTGGATTAACAAAGGTATGATTTTACTGGGTATGGAACATTCTCGTCTAACCGTCTATGCACTAAATTCAGAGGCGATTTTCTTTTTTCATCATTTTTATTAGTTATGAAATTGACAATGGCCATCGATGTCATCAATGTCATCACTCTTTGGCTGGTATAAAGGGCTAGATGAGAGTTGGAGAATAGTTGGGCCGGTATGCCTTTTCTTTTCCTAACCAAGTTCTTAACAAAAACTATCTGTTTATATATATTTCGAAATTCGAGGATATAATTTCGATTTGAAATTATGTATTTTTTCCATAATAAAAGAGCACAAATAGTAGGGGGACATTTGATATTATGTACCCCTTTCCAAAATGGTAGGGGGACGCGTCCCCCCTGTCCCCCTGGGATTTCCGCCCATGGTGATGGGGGAGCTTTTGCATTTTCTAGAATAAAATTGAAAGATTTCGTGCACACTTTGGGTGAATTTTGCCCTCTCGATCGGTGGCCCCCGGATGCATACGGTCATGCATGTTTGTCATCTTAAAGTCTTTAAAAGGCCTATATTACATTGGTTTAAAACAATAGAGTTTGCAATAAGGCTCGTAATTTGCTGGAACTGCGACCCTGATCATGAAGAAACACCAGTCTGGGTCAGAAGGGAGGAAACAGGATCAAAAAGAACCCCAAGACTGTTTAATTCTCAAGAAATTTATTTTTGAATGCTCTTAGAAACGCAACTTTTACACTCAATTTTTACACCCTCAACCACACCCTCTCCCGCTCGATCGCTTCCGTATCTCACGCTTTCAAAAATATTGTGCCCCCTTCGGGATTTTGCCCCCCCCAAAAAAAAAAAAAAAAAAAAAAAACTGAAAGTGTTCCGGCACGCCTTGGTGGAAACAAATCTGAAAGAAAACATGAAACCAAGAAAGGTATTTCAGAGGGAGGTTTACCGTATACACAGGCTATAGGCCTACAAAATAAGAACAATAATGGGAGATAAAGAAGATCACCTGCTAATAACGCATGTGAATTAGAAAACGTTCTGAATAGATATGAATAGAACATTGAAATGCTATCCAAACATTGTGATTCATAATGCTGGTCTTTGTATTTTAATGTTCTATGTATAGGCCTACACCTCAGCTTTGAGAAAAGGACATTCATAGGCCTCACTACAGATATGATTGGCAAATGCACGTTCTTTAGAGGTGTAGATCAAAAGGGGGTGGATAAGGAAAATAAGTCTAGAAAGAAAAGAATTAGACAGCCAGACAGAGAGAAAGAAGGAAAGAAAGGAAGGAAGAAAATAAGTCTAGAAAGAAAAGAATTAGACAGCCAGACAGAGAGAAAGAAGGAAAGAAAGGAAGGAAGAAAGAAAGAAAGAAAGAAAGGAAGGAAGAGAGAGAGAAAGAAAGAAAGAAAAAAAAGAAAGGAAGGAAGGGAGAGAGAGAAAGAAAGAAAGAAAGAAAGAAGGAAAGAAAGAAAGAAAAAACTTTCTATCAACGCGTGTATACATCCATGCGCTCGCCGGAACTACACACATTGCAATCCATCGTGTGTGGCCCCCTGCTGTGACCGTAGATGCTGGGGTGAATTATCTTCGCGGACCGAGGTCAAGAAACAGGTGTTTCTATACTTAAATTTAATCTCTTGAGGGCAATAGGATTTGTATTACTGGGAGAAGATATTTGTTGATAAGGAAAAATGGGGTATACAGCCCTCAAACGAGAGATTTTCGTCATGGTGTGTGGCTTCTCGTGCGCCATCGGGCTTATCGTCATTCCTTAGAAGATTTTAACCCTGGATTTTAACATGTTTTAAATGCTTTATAAGTGCATGAAACAAAAAAAAACATAAAAACAATCAAAACTCAACTTTCATGTTATGATATTTCTCCAACATTTTCTTGAACCATCAGTGTGTAATATCAGCTAATATATGTGTTAAAATGAAATTTACGTACCGCATGAGTGTGCTCATATAGAATGCAAAACTGTCATCCCTATTCAAACTCAAAAGAGATTTCCTTTGGCAAAATAAGAAAAAAATCAATCAAGTTTAGTTATTCAAGTCCATAAAAATAACAAGAATAACATGATAAAAAAACACCCGATGTTCATATCCGAAGAAATGCTTTAGAGAGAAATGAATGATTATTCTTTCTGAAACCATTAATTGAATTCACTTTTTAAAAATTTGTAAAAATATGATCATATTATTTGAGCTCACTGAACCTCAATATTTTCATGAAAGGTATCTGATGGGGTCACATGATAAAATGTTTGATATTAATTACATCCAACCGCATACAACAAAAGCACCATACATGTGAGCGACTGATCACCAAACGACCATTATGACTTTTTAAAAGTGATTTTTTTGCATTTGATATGGGCTCGCTCTATCATGACTATATAGGCACCTCATTTCCACATAGATAGCTAATGAGGACATCAATGCTCTCCTGCAAAATATTGACCAAAACTTATCGTTCAAGTCAAGGTATTTGGATATACAAGTAGGGGTGACTTTCGTTTTGTGTACATCTTCCTTTTGGTATATTTTCTTGTTCAAAGGTTTACTGAATGCCAAACTTAATATATAACAATACTACCATGACATACATCGGTAAAGTGTGTATAACCATGCAAACAAATGAAGTAATTAGCCTATACTCTATATAAACGCAAAGCTATTTTTTCTTTTTCTTTGAATTTTCTGGGAATGAATAAGAAAAAAGGGTGAAATAGAACAACATCTATTTCAGGTAGTCTCAATAATGTCCGAAAATCTTTCGCCTCATGTCAGACCTCATTGCAAATTCCTCGCAGAGTTATTCAGCACTGGTGGGATGGAACACCCTATCATGCCTATCAACAAAAGTTGTTTTTCGTCGGGGTCCATTTATGTCATGTGTTATAAAAAATATTATATACATAAATATTTTATATTGATAGGCATGATAGGGTGTTCCATCCCACCAGTGCTGAATAACTAACACATGCAAGTTCTCATTTTTTGTGTGAATGGGTGGAGGTTCAAGATGAAAAGGAATAAAATATTTATGTATATAATATTTTTTATAACACATGACATAAATGGACCCCGACGAAAAATGTCCAAGTATTTTTGACACTATAGTGACACACATGGATGAGTGTTTTCACTCAATGAAGTTACTTTGAAAACGCACCTAATGGAGAAATGTTGATTTGACACTATAGTGACATACCAAATGAGTTTATTTAATTAACTCAATTTATTGAGTAACTTAACTAAATGTTTTGAGTGTATTGCATACGCTCATCTAGTGAGTAACGCTTACAAACTCAGAGAGTCAATAAGTTAACGTTGCACAGACTCATCACAAGCAAGTTCTACTCACATCACTGCATCCATTCACTCAAACCAATACATTGCATTACTCACATCAGTGCATCACCTTACTCAAACTGTCTACACGTCGACTGACAAAGTAATGGGAAATCCATGGGATCAACATTTGTTTCTTGCTATATGAATATCACCAACATGCATTATATATGGATTTTTTATGCCGAGCAATATGCTGAGTAAAAAATCAACAATGCTTATGTGGTTTTTCCATTCGTTGGTAAGTGGTGCTCACAGTGTCATTTGCTCATTGAATTCCAACATATTCAATACATGCTGAGATTGGTTTGATTTCTGAGTTTAGAAGAGGTTTAATATTCATGAACATGGAAATATGGCAAACAGAACAATTAAGAAAGGCATCAGCAGTGTATAAATGCTCTACTGGCATCATTCATTTTCAATTTCTCTTTCATGGCTCTTCCATGTGAAATCTTTTCTTAAAAACAAAGCAATAACAAAAACATGATCTAAAACTAAAACTTATGATAAATAATTACCAAACATAGAGCTCCAACATAACTTATCGTGATATCAACATAACACTTTTTACCGAGTTATATTACATTAATGTAATGCAAACAAATTGATTATTTTCGTTCAAATTTGCCGGATACTATTTCAAGTTTCCTTGATTTTCAAGTTCTATATTTATGATTGTATTTTTCTATTATGCTCATTCAGTAATTCAAGAATTACATTCCATGATGGAGACACAAGCATTTTCGAACCTAACAATGATAAACATAACAATGTGTAAAGTTGACACCATCATCGTCATCACTATCACTTTGGTCATCATTAGCGTCAGTCATCAGCATCGTAATCACCATGATCAACATCGTCGTCATCATCATCACCATCATCATCATCATCATTGTCATCAACACCATCACCACAATTATCTCAATCCTATCCATAATCATCATCATCATGGTAATGATGATGATGGTGGTGGATATGACGACAGTGACGATAAGCTGACGAAGACTGTGATAGCGATAACAATTAAAGTAAGCTCGATCTGTAATGGAGTTTTAGGCTCTATCTGTCAAAAGATTTTTTAAGTGTTTAATGTAAATATTTTTCCATAAGTTGTATTGTATTATAGACTTAATATGCAAATCGTATTGGTTTTCTGGGATAGGCCCCCTATTATCAGGAATAACAGGCATTGGCGGCGGAAGCCAAAAATTTTAGAGGGGCCCACCTGAAATTTTTGGATGGACACAGAGGAAAATTTGGAGAAGCCCCTCCCCCCCAAAAAAAAAAATTGCAAAAATTGCAAAAAATTAACGAAAAAAATCGGGGGGGGGGGCCGTCCCCCACCTCAAATTTAGGGGAGGGGGGACAGGTCCCCCTGTCCCTAGGGGGGGGGGGGGCAGGGGGACCTGTCCCCCCACTTCCACCTCCTATGATAACAGGATGTATTATGATCATAGTCGTGACCAAAAATGTTAATTCTTCTTTGTGTACAATAGTAATTGTTTTAACTAACAGTTGAGTGGACAGTATGTTGCCTGGCAGGGTCGGTTAACAGTTGGGCATTTTTGGCCCAACTATAGGTTTTCCAGGTCAAATGTCCGGCGTGTCAAAGCAAGTGTCCGATTAGGTAATTCAAATGTCAATAGGGAATTCAAATGTCCCATTAGCCAAAATTGTATCCCAATAGATGAATAAAATGTCCTTAGAGAAGTCATATGTCCGCACAATAGAATTTATTTTCAATAGGTAAATCAAATGTCCATCTAGCAAATCAAATGTCCTAATAGGTAAATAAGATGTCCATAGGGAATTCAAATATCCGTTCAATAGCAAATGTTACATAATCATGCATAAATTAAGACATCAAGTCGTACATAGGTAAATCAAATGTCGTTTAGGTAATTCAAATGTCCATTTGCTAATGATGCTGAAAAGAGATTGCATTCTTCTTATAATGTATGACAAATGTACACATTAAGTATCGACATTCTGTTCAGTAGTAAAGATTATTCAACAATAGGGTAAAAACCAATTACAATTTAGTTTATTGAAAGAAAAAGGAAGAAAATAGTTGAAAATTTATTGAAAGCTTAACAGAAACAAACATGCTTCATACCGAGAATGTAACATGATTTATTATATATAAGGAAAATGCGTTGAAATTGATTGGTATGTCTAAATATCTGTTCTCATCGAACATTGACAATGTATAGGCATCACCCTGCTAGTCTTCCATATATCATGTATATGGTTCAAAACAAGGTAATTAACCAATGGTGAAAAAGATATGAAAAAAATAATTGTTAATAAACATGACATAACTATTGCTTGAATTAATGAAGGAATAGGAGGTGCTTTTAATAAATCAAGGTTAGTTGCATCATGATGATTTTATTTTAACAACAAGAATTTGAAATGGCTACCCTGCCTGAGTGAGCCTATCAAAATAATTACTTCTTATCGAGTTAGATACACCCTACACACACCATCTAATCAAATTGACTTAAAGTAATTCAAATCAAATACAACATTGAAAATTATATCGTCTAAGAAGTACATCTGAATTACCAAAATATAAATAAAAGGATTTCTAACAGCATTCAAGATTGTCCCACGTTATGCCTCAGGTAATGCAAATGAGTGTATGAAATGCAACCGTTTTTAATTAACACGCATTTTCATGAAGATATGATTTAGCATGTGGCAAAAAAATAGGTTGTAGATATATATTCATGATAAAAACACAGACATAAATAGAAATAATTTTCATTTGTGCCTGCAAGAAGATGAATTACATGTTTTGGAAGGGTGATAGACTGAAAACAATTATCTACGTAATATATAAACTGATACTTTATAAGAAGAATTAAACAATAATTATTTTTTATGAGTTAAATAGGTTTCATCACTGTAAGGAATAAACTTTTTCACAAAATTGATTTTTTTTTCATATGAATTATGAAATTAAATGCCATGTTGAGATTTACATTTTCTGGGTTGGAGTAAAAAAAAAAAGTAAATAATATCCGTAGTTTGTCTGTAGATCATGTTGTGTGGCATTCGATATATTCTGTTGTTTATTTACCAAATAATTACATTCCGAATGTAATTATTTGGTAAATAAACAACAGAATATGCAAGAAACTTAAAATTTTACACCCATATAGAGACTATTAAAATCATTATATGACATTTGTTTGTTTTTCCTATAACAAATGAGTAGAGAAGGAAAGGTTGAAAAGATGGAATGAATGGAAGGAAGAGAAAAGAGCCTGATACAAAAAGGCGCTCCATCTCCACCAAGACATAAACAACTCCAAAACAGGGGCGGGGTAGAATGAAAAGGGAAGAAATATATAAATGTGTACAAAAATGAATAAATAAGATGATGAAAACATACTGGGCCAAGACCCCCCCCCCAAAAAAAAAGAATAAATAAATAAAAATAAGGATAAAAATCAAGGAGGTCAGCAAATTTGTGAAACGAGGGGGGCGAATCCCTTGCCTAACAAATGGATAGATCGAGCAGGAAGAAAAGGGAAAGCTGAGTGACAGAAAATGAAAAAGCGAAAGATGAAAAAATGAAGTTATCACGTTCGAGTCATCATTTTTATCAAACCGTGGACAATTGAGATCCCTATACGACATTTGTTTTCTCAAGTGGGATATTTCACTCTCTAATTGGACATTTAGTTCCCTATGTGACTTTTGATTTCCCTAATCGGATATTTGATTTAGCTATATGGACACTTTGAACCTACGTGGACATTTGAACTCCCTAATCGGATTTTTGTTTTAGCTATATGGACACTTTGAACCTACGTGGACATTTGAAATCCCTAATCGGACATCAATATTCTTATTCGGACATTTGCTCATGAACACGGACATTTAAAATACCTATATGGACGATTGGTTCCAATCTGCGGACATTTGACCTGGAAAACCTATTTTAAGAGTGTGTATAACTTCTAAAGTAGTACTGAAAAATAGAATTAATTAAATATTGCATGTTACCATGTTATTCCAGCGCTAATTCAAAATAAGATAGATTTGTGTTCTATTGATTGCGTACTTATAGGCCTATATCCTTAGCACAGAACCTCTAAAGCCGTATACACAAACTGAAAATGAATATTACGTTTAACTAATCTAATTTGATTTAAAAAATGAGAAAATGAAGTTTGCGATACAGAATGTTTTTTATAACCTGGTAAAAAGCCAGAATGTTGTTTTGTTATTAATCTTATTTATGATATAAAGATTGGATTTAATTGAATGGAACAATAAATAAAAATAATGAACGAAAAAAAATGTATGTTCTGAGTATAAAGCCACCATCGCACTTATTCCAAATCAAACAGAATTGGCCGAAATGAAAGGACTATTGTTCATTTACCAGTTGGTCATTTAAATCTACTTCGAACAACGTTTGAAAATACCCCTCGAATGTTTTGAACATGACCAAAACCTTCGGGACGGCCAAAAGAAATGACAACAATATTTCGAATGCACTCAGAATGCAGTCAGAGTATAGAATGTCCAAGAATGTAGTACGAATTATCAATCTGATTCCATTGCGGTTCATTTTGACTAGTGTATGAATCACCTGGTCAATTTAATGAATTTCAACTCCAGTTTGGTGAATTTATAAGTTCCTCCCCGAAATTTCTAGATATTTGAATATTTTTTTTTCGTTCCAAGTTCTGCTTGATTCCTGCTGAAGCCTATAGTCCAATGGGGCGGGCAGCCTTCAACGCGATTGCATGTCTAAGGCGGTTCCTGAATCAAGACAAAAATCTTTAATGATTGATTGTTAATGTGCTTCTTAAGGCAATGAATATGATCTGATCTGCTACAGTTAAAATAGATAGCATACTTGAAGGGATACTAAATCATCGCTACCAACAATGATAATAATAATAATAAAGGAATAAAATCCTGTTTGAATCAATAATTTCATGACAGATTTCAATATAATATTAAGAAATTAAGTTTGTACATGTATACATGCCTAACCATTTTCTTGTTCATTTCATTCAATTGTCTTGTTTCCACCCCCCCCCCCTCAGGTACTGGGCAACAGCACCACCCCTCCCGGGCCCCTGAGAAGAACAAGAGGAAAACAACAGAGAGGGGATGAGAAGGAAGAAGAATGAAGAAGAGGAGGAAGAAGAAGATGATGAAAAAAAAGAAAAGAGAGAAATGATAAGGCGGATATGGCTCCACTTATTTTGTTAAACATGTTAATGTCAAATCCACCCCAGAAAAAAATGATTTGCATCAATATTCTGTAACACGCTTTGAGCCATTCTGGGAAAAGTGCTATATAGAAATTGGCAATTATTATTATTAGTAGTAGTATTATTATTGTTATTATTATTATTACTATTATTATTATTATTATTATTTTATTATTATCAACAGAGAAAAATCATAAAAGGCACAACGATGATAATTAAAAGTTATATCATTTAGAATTTTGCTTATTTTTCACTATATGTACAACTCAGTGATACAAATTAAAAGAAACAGGTATAGTCGATCAAGTCTTTAACTCACTATATTATGTTTTTTTATGTGAATTTCAGTCTCTACAGATTTGAAAATATCAAACTAATCGGACGAGTCACAAAATGTTCAAACGATGATCCACATGTTTTTTCAGGGTGATTCACATGTGACAATGATGAAAATTTTTGAATATTTCATATTTCACTATAAAAAAGGCATCTGTGACCGTATTTGATTAGGTTGTTTTCTTGTAATCGATATAATTTGGCCTCTAGTTGGACTCAAACGATTTTTGTTTAACAAACCATTTCTATCAAAACTTTAAAGAAAAAAGTGAATAGGGATGCGATCAGGGGGCCCGTTGCTGAAAGAGTTGCAATCAATCGCAACTCTAAAAATCACGCGCAACTTGATTTTCAACCAATCAACAGCTTGCATTTGGGACTTGCGATTGATTTAAACGCAACTCTTTCTGCAACGGCCCCCAGTTCCCTTATTCGCATACCGATCAGGATATATGATTGTTTTGTAAAATTGAGCAAAAGATTTAGATGTCATAATTAATTTTTTTTATGTTACATCCGATTTTGTTAAAAATTTCAGTGTTATATACTTGTTGGATTTCGGGTTGTGCTATTTTTTTTTAAACACGTTTTTTGTTGGTGGACTTATCATCTAATATTTATCAATGAATTAAACCATAACTTCCATTAGGACCCCGAGCAAATGCTTTTTGTTCACCATATAGGGGATCAGAAAGGGCCGGGAAGGGGGGGGGGGGCAATGACTAGTCTGCTGGGCAACCCCCCGTGGGGTCACTCAATATGACTTGGGGACCGCATGACCGTTACCAAAATCGCGGGAAAAGGGGTCAATTTCACGTAACGTCCGCGGACAGAACACTCCTCGAAGTAGTGAAAATAGGGGTGCTCACCGTCCTCGATCTGATGGAAATAGGGGTCAGGAAAAAGGGGAGAACGATCACGGGAAGTAAAATCCGTCGCCGAGTCACCAGCCGCAGAGGGCTCGCTCATCATGCTCTGTATCGTTATGTGGACAACTCTACATTTATTTTTACAAAGAATTCTACTTTTCTTATTTTTCAAGAAAAACAAAGTTCTTTTGGATTATTGTATCAGTATGACATGGCTCTTGGTCATCTTTCAGGACTGAGCACTCTGACGCCTGTGCTGCAATTTCCTCTAATGAGTAAAGGTTATAAATGCCCTGTCCTTGAAATATGGTAAATAGGGGTAAGTTTGCGAAATGGGCAAAAGTGTCCTTACAATCTTATAATTAGGGTGTTTCAAGGTACCATTTTACCGCAATTTTGTCCTTGTTTTGCGTGAAAATAGGGGGTAAATTTCACAAAATGTCCTTGAAATTGACTGCAATAGGGGGTTACTTGCATTTGTGGTAACGGTCATACGTGTCCCCCTCTGCGGGTCACATATGGAAAACTAGCGGACAGAAGGTCCTCGCTGCACGCGCGCACCCTTATAACACGCAGAATTCCCTTGCATCATACCCCTTTTTCACAAACAAATGTGTATCAAGGACAAGCGTTGATTCAGATAGAATTTCCGCCCCCCTGAAATGAATGTTAATAACTTCTTCTATCAGATGACCATATTTTTTTTACATTCAATTGGTGGGAAATATGGCACTTTATTACATTAAACTCACTAAAAACCATCCATAGTCAGGAATATGTATTGGGATAATGGGTTAGTGGGACATTTTTATAGTACCCGGGTGGATTACATCCGTCGTCACATCGTTGGGTGATGGTATCAAGAATTTCCGCCCAGATTATAATAAAGGGCACATTATAAGGCAAATACTCATGAAAGAACCATGGAGATTGGTTAACAAGGAAATAGTGCACTTTTATCATCAAATCAGAGGAGATTTTCTTTGTGATACTGATGTCCGAAGAGCAAACCTACACTCGACGTGCATTCAACACATAGGGCTGGACAGAGCTTTTGTGTACGTCGGTGTGTTGTTCGAGTCACAGCGGTTTTCTAGCTCTTTCCATTGCAGTGCTGAACGTTTTATTAGGAATATATAAATATATATACCTTGTCAGTCCGAACTATGGATATAAATATATCAGATACCATTATTTTTGCCAACAAAAATCAATTTTATTCTCTGAATTGGATATGTCTCTGAATGTTGTGACGGGTCCATTATGTATACGGGGGGTGCATCCTAGCTGATCACTGCATTGGTAAGTCTGAAATTTAAGTTTGCTTATTCATTTCACTTTAAATGATATTAAATGTAAGGAAAATTTATGAAATCGACATAAGATATTGCGAATTAACGCTGAAACATTATTTGCGAAGACGTTTTATCCCTCTGTAATGCTATTTCCCCCATAAAGCCGCAATAGAACATTCTGCATCACTAGTCATACGATGATCGCGAGGTCTGCAAACGTCGTCTGCTATGTTTTTATATGTCCGGTATACTGTATGCAAGTTTTCGATATGTGACCCCACCGGGGGCAAACCCTTCACTCGAAATAAGGGTCTGAATGTGCAGCCTACTCATGCTTTGTGTACTTAAGGCTCTCTCGCTCAGGAAGTTTTGTATGTGCTAGTCTTTGCGTGGAGGCACACTTGTTGATCAAAGTTCCAATGAGGGTCTGTGCCTGCAGACTAGGCAATGACGACCTTAATCTCAACAGAGATTGGCCTGTCTCTGAGTTTTCCTTTATCTTCTCTCAGCTTTTCATCTTTTCCTTTTTTCTTTTTTTTTACTATCCGATCCACAGCCTGAAACAGAGCGTTTGATCCTATACTCCCATATGTTGGTAATTCTAACAACTTTGCTTGATTTGTTTGGGGGTTGTGAATAACTTACTCCGCAATTTTCGGATAGAACAGACTATGTCGGATAAAACATCAAAATATAAAATAAGTTCTTTCACGGAATTTTGTTGTCAACTGAAGTTGTTTGCCCAAATTTGAATGCCTCCCTCTATCAAAAATGGTTAAGAAGTCAGACTGGTAAACATTCCCGTTTATGTTCTCTCTTCGGCATCAATATGCGAAAATTACGTAGGGATTGCAGCTTTAGCCCTAGTGCGATGAGTTAAATTCCAGTCATGTATCATATCCCAATACATTTGTACAGCTGGCGCAAGAGAAGACGGGAAGCTGTGACCCCAAAACAGAGAAATATCATGATATAACCGTTTTCCCTCGTAGTAATCCTGCTATAAAATCGGTAAGTTTACTTTCTTATCTTTCACTGAAGAAATGAGATGATTCAACTTCAATGTTAAATGTTTTTCAATCAAGATGGGAGACCTATCACGGCAATTTATTTTTGTGTGTGAGAGATTTTCATTTGTTTATCACGACAGAGACGTGATGAGGGCGGACGAAAATTCACTTTCCTCTGGACCAGTTTTATTCAATAATATGTTTGGAGCTCATTCATGACTAAAATATAATTGGGGCCTAAGCCTATGATAAGGTAAGGTATTCAATAGGGGAAATGATCCAGCTAGTTAATTTACCGATGATAGGCCTCGGCTCTAGCCTTTTTTGTCTAGACTAGTCATGCTAGTCTAGGGCCTAATCTAGACAAAAAAAAAGGCTAGAGGCTAGAGGCCTATCATCGGTAAATTAACTAGCTGGATCATTTCCCCTATTGAATACCTTATCATAGGCTTAGGCCCTAAGGGCGTACCGGTATGGTTGGAACTACCCCTTATCGACCACCTAATCTTCTAAGCATCGTATCTGCGAAAATATTTATCAATTTTACCCAGTTTTTGTCTCATTTCTGCAGAAAATTAAGCAGATCAGATTCCCATGTTTCGCACAACGACTCCGATTCAATCCGCGTATATATCGACGAACAACGAATACGACGATTTTACATTTGCACCCATCTTTTGAAACCGACCACCCGCGATACACTAAGTTTACGGCCGATTCTTTTCGCGGTGGCGAAGTATTTTGACTCTTCCAAATCAGTTCTATGATGTCAACATGCTAAATGATCGTCTCACTACTTCCATTGCGAGCTTCGGCACATGATTCGACGATTGACGACGGATATTTGTTCTAAAGCCGTTTCCTATCGGATTTCTTGGTTTTTCAGCGGGGTTAGGTTCTGGTCAATACAATTGTGATTAATTCTACTAAATTTTTACTTTGTGTTGCTTCTTTTTTTCTCGTAAAATCTATTCTTACCGTTTCTATGGACACTGCGCCTACTCTCCCGCGCGTATCGTTTGTAATACGCAATAATTTTAACGCGCGCAAGGTGGTCGGTTTCAAAAGAGGTGGTCGATATGTGGTAGTCTCACCATATGTGCTTTTGAATTTAGTGTGTAGAAATACTAGAAATAAAAATAGAACTTAGAACTCTAAAGTCAAAGTAACGTTATCATGTCTTGTCTTTCCGTTAATGCCCACAATCATATTGAATATGGCATAATGAACGTCAAGATTGACTTGACCTAAATCTTGCCGGGACCTGCAGATGCAATACACCGCGCCGAGTGAACACCTACTCTTTGACGAATATAGTGTACCGGTATTGGTTTTATTTGTGACTCCTGGGCTATACACGAGAACAACCATTGGCGGCGGAAGCTAAAAATTTTAGGGGGGGGGGAGGGACCACCACACAGTTTTTTGACAAGCCAAAAAGAAAAGGTTATCAACCACAAATTATAAGGGGGATGCATGAAAAAATGGACAAGCAAAAAAAAGGAAAAAAAAGTTACCAACAAAAAATTTAGTGGGGGGGGATAGTCCCCCACCTATAATTTAGAAGGAGACACGTCCCCCCTTGCTTCCGCCACCTATGGGACCAACATTTGCGTCCTTTCCGATGGACGGAGTGTTTTCCAAAGCATTCACACCTGCACCGAATACAGTGGTGAGGCACGCTAACACACAACACTATAGCATCAGATTTTTTGTTAGATGCGTTTCGGCATGAGTGGAACTGGAACCCCTCATTTATCATGCATTAGATCTCGAGCTGAATACAAAAACGGCTGTGCCTCTGTGTGAATGAAGATGAGACACGAGTGTTGATCATTATGACATTTGTGAAGAATTGATCTATGATTGGACGGTTTATGCAATATAAAATTATAACTTCGTGATTGATTTAATAATTCAAATAGTGATTAGGGCCTACGTACATGTGTGATGATTGAAGATGAGGTCACTAGGTGCCTGAGCCTGATATGGAAGATGCTTGCAAGATGATGATGATACATGTCTAAAATTATGAAATGATTTAAGATTAAGCTCTTTAGGCCTCCAGCAATTAGATCTAGATCTACATATTACATTCATGATCAGTGCTGGTTGATTACACAAATGTTAAAAATGGACTGATCTGATGATGGGGATGTGGAGGTGCTTCAGTAATTCTGATGGTGGTAACAGTGTTGAAATTACTTTTTATTTTTAGAAATAAAGGAGAGCCATTTTTCATTTTACGAGAGCCATTTTCAGTTTTCGAGAGCCATTTAAAAAAAAATGATTCACTGAGCGCATGGTTTCGCATCGCAGTTTTTCCTGCTTGTTTACAAACATATATATAATAATGTTAAATATTGTTTATTTAATTGCTATTTACTTATTCTTCATTGTTATTAATTATTTTCTTTTTTGTTGTCCATTTACATTTAGATCTAATGTTTGTTTGTATCTCATTCTTGTATATTAAATTAAATGGATGTTCTGAACTTCTTTTTTTAATGTACAATTTTGTCTATCATTGAAAAGGATGAAGTTTATCAAATTTGAACAGAATTTGTATTCAGAGGAATTCTTTTCATAAATACTTTTTGACTATAACTCACTTGAAAATTATTTAATGAAACATTGAATGCATCACAGCCTGACAGCTAACGTCACCATGTCAACTATTTCTCAAGCAAAGCTACTCTATGCCTACGCTAGCGCAGCTCATGCAGCCACTGAACATTGCACAGCTCTCAGTCAATCATCACCGCAACACACAGCTCACAGTCAATCATCACCGCAACACAGCGTGTATGAAACTGCGTTAGCGCCAATACAAGTTTACACTCATGCACTGACCGTTACCAAAAATCCCCACAGAAAATTCTAATTTTGGTCTGAAAATTGCGGGATCTGCGCCAAATTTCCAGAGCACCAAGTGACTTAGTTCAGATTAGAGAAGTGGAGTCTCCGAAAATTACTCTGAAATAAAAAAAAAAGTGATTTTCTTCAGAGCTCACGATGCTATTTTCTTGCAAATTTAGGATGGTATCTTATGAATTAATCCAATAGAAAAGGAAAT